>NC_071994.2:87683939-87986969 GCF_028885655.2 Pongo abelii
TTCTCAAAAGTTGGGCATTACTTTAAGAAATAAGTGCCTTACTATACAGTACAAGGCACATTGACTAACCCGAATGCTTGCAGAGAGCAAGCAACCAGGATGGTGGAGGGCTCTGGTTTGTCAGAGGAAAGACAATCTAAGGACAGGATATGTGTAGACTTTTCATCTGAAAGACAAAGACACATTCTAGCTGTCTCAACATTTTTTAAAGTATTGTCACACTGAAGAACCGATATCTTCTGATGTATCTAAAATGCAGACCTATTATTATTTTTCACTCATTTTATTCAACAAATATTTGCTGCACACCTGCCATGAGTCAGGTGCTGTGATAAATGCTGATGATACACAGTGAACGAAAATACTGGGATAGATGTTAAAAAGACATTAATCTATGAATCACTGATGAATTAAAATCACAATTGTGATATAAGCTACAAAGAAGTACAGAGCACTATGAATGCATATAACTGGAGAATTTGATCTGATGGGGCAGATCATGGATTGCTTAATTGAAGAAATGATTGTGCTCAGATCTAAAAGACAAAGGTTAGTTTGGTGCTCACTTCAGCAGCACACATACTAAAACTGGAATGATACAGAGAAGATTAGCAGGGCCCCTGCACAAGGATGACACACAAGTTCATCGAGTGTTCCATATTTTTAATTAATAAAAAAACAGGTTAGTTTTGTGAAAGCTGAAAGAAAATTAGGAAGAGAGCTACCTAGTATGAAGGAAAGCAAAAGGAAAGCCTCTGTAGAAGAGTAAAACAAAGAAAGAAAAACTAAAAGAAGGCCAGTCTGGCTAGAAGTGATCGGTTAAGAAAAGAATCATACAATATGAGAGGCTAGAGAGGTAGGCAAAAGTCATACCAAGAAGAACTGATAGGCCAGGGTAAGAAATATGTCTTAATCCTTAGGCATGGGCAAGGACTTCATGTATAAAACACGAAAAGCAATGGCAAAAAAAGCCAAAATTCACAAATGGGATCTAGTTAATCTAAAGAGCTTCTGCACAGCAAAACAAACTACCATCAGAGTGAACAGGCAACCTACAAAATGGGAGAAAATTTTTGCAACCTATTCATTGGACAAAGGGCTAATATCCAGCATCTACAATGAACTCAAACAAATTTACAAGAAAAAAAACAAACAACCCCATCAAAAAGTCGGCGAAGGATATGAACAGACACTTCTCAAAAGAAGACATTTATGCAGCCAAAAAACACATGAAAAATGCTCACCATCACTGGCCATCAGAGAAATGCAAATCAAAACCACAATGAGATACCATCTCACGCCAGTTAGAATGGTGATCATTAAAAAGTGAGGAAACAACAGGTGCTGGAGAGGATGTGGAGACATAGGAACACTTTTACACTGTTGGTGGGACTGTAAACTAGTTCAACCATTGCGGAAGTCAGTGTGGTGATTCCTCAGGTATCTAGAACTAGAAATACCATTTGACCCAGCCATCTCATTACTGGGTATATACCCAAAGGATTATAAATCATGCTGCTATAAAGACACATGCACACGTATGTTTATTGCGGCACTATTCACAATAGCAAAGACTTGGAACCAACCCAAATGTCCAACAATGATAGACGGGATTAAGAAAATGTGGCACATATACACCATGGAATACTATGCAGCCATAAAAAAAGATGAGTTCATGTCCTTTGTAGGGACATGGATGAAGCTGGAAACCATCATTCTCAGCAAACTATCGCAAGGACAAAAAACCAAACACTGCATGTTCTCACTCATAGGTGGGAATTGAACAATGAGAACACATGGACACAGGTAGGGGAACCTCACACACCAGGGACTGTTGTGGGGTGGGGGAAGTGGGGAGGGATAGCATTAGGAGATATACCTAATGCTAGATGACGAGTTAATAGGTGCAGCACACCAACATGGCACATGTATATATATGTAACAAACCTGCACGTTGTGTACATGTACCCTAAAACTTAAAGTATAATAATGATAAAATTAAAAAAAGAAATATGTCTTAATCTTAAGAACAGTAAGAAGCCAATAGATTTGAGTTATTAATTTCAAGAATTCAATGGCATCTCTCTTAGAACAGAGATTATAACAATTTAACAACTAAACCCATCTAACAATAAAATGGGTTGCCTCAGAGACTGAGCATCCCATTACTGCAAGTAATCAAGTAGAACCTAAATGATATCTTTCATGAATGCAATATATGAGAGTATGCGTGTCTTGGAAATTTATCACTGAGGCTTCATCCTTCATTAACATTAAATGTTTCAATTATTCAAACACCAAATAGGGATTTTCCAACACACTGTAAACTTTTGAAGTTTCTTTTTTTTTTTTTTTTTTTGTTTAGAGACACTCTGTTGCCCAGGCCCAGTGCAGTGGTGGGATTATAGCTCACTGCAGCCTCAAACTCCTGGGCTCAAGTGATCCTCCAGCCTCAGCCTCCCAAATAGCTAGGACTACAGGCATTAGGACTACAGGCACGTGCCACCAAGCCTGACTAATTTCCTGTTTTTTGCAGAGATGGGGTCTTACTATGTTGCCCAGGCTGGGTAAACATTTGAAGCTTCATAATGAAGTATGAAGCTTAATACTTCATTAAGCTTCATGAACAAAGCTTAATTGTTCATACCAATGTGCAAAACAAAAATATTTGACTGCAGTTTCATGATGTTTCTCAGGAAGGATCATAATATTATATACTAGGAGATCCATTTTCAGTGTGGATTGCAGTGAGGGAGTGGCTCTTTTCCCCTGTCCATTGCCAAAGAACAGGTACAGCAATAAGCACAGGAGAAAGGGCATCAAATGAAAGATTTCTGTGGAACTAGCAGGAAGGGATTCAAAAAATAGCAATAACAAAGAACTCCAACCTGGTGCAAAGCAAAGTTTATTTTCTTGGCCACACTACTAAGGGGTTCTCATCATTCCTTTAGCAAAGAAGTAGATAGAACACAATGGATAAGTACTTTAGCTGAAGTGACTATGCTGAAGTTAACTGTAGAGTGGAATGCATAGTTTTTATTCTAAAACAAGGGTTGAGATTTAAAAACTAATATTTGACTATCTTCATCAAATACTTAATTAAGTGTCTTTGGATACTGTATCTATAAATATTATACTGTGACCTTTCTCTATAAATAATATAACCATATTTATAGATAACATATCTTGAGTTAAACAGTGCCTACTTTACTATCACTGTCAAAAATGGATAAAACCATCATTTAATAAATCAGTCTCCTAGCCAGGTTTATTCTTGCTCAATGTGATACATGTCATACTAATACAACTTCTTTAGTAACAACTTTTTAATAAAAAGTCAAAAAATAACAGATGTTGGTGAGGTTGCAGAAAAAAGGGAATGCTTATACACTATTGGTGGGAATGTAAATTAATTTAGTCCCTTGGAAAGCAGTGTGGAGATTTCTCAAAGAACTGAAAATGAAACTATCATTCGACCCAGCAATCCCATTACTAGGAATACACCAAAATGAAAATAAACTGTTCTACCAAAAAAATTCCTGCACTCATTTTATTTACTGCAGCACTATTCACAACAGCAAAAACATGGAATCAACCCAGTTGCCCATCAACAGTAAACTGGACAAAGTAAATGTGGTACGTACACACCATGGAATACTACACAGCCATAAAAAAGAACAAAATCATGACCTTTGCACCAACATGGATGCAGCTGGAGGCCATTATTCTAAGTGAATTAACACAGAAAGAGAAAACAAAATATAGCATATTCTCACTTATAAGTGGGAGCTAAACATTGAGTGTACATGGCCAAAAAGATGGGAAAAAATAAACACTGGGGATTCTAGAAGGGGAAAGGGAGGGAAGGGAGAAAGGGTTGAAAAGCTACTTATTGCATAATACGTTCAATTAGCAATGGGATCATTAGAAGCCCAAACCTCAACATCATACAATATACACATATAAGAGACCTGCATATGTACCCTCTGAATCTAAAGAAATTTTAAAAATTAAAAATAGAGTTTTTAATATGAACCAAAAGAAAAAAGGAAACATTATGGATTTTAAAAATCAAGCCAGATTTTGTACTTCAAGAGACAAATTTGGGATGTCAATACTGAGCAAACCAATACTATTTCACATGAACTTATCAGTTGAAACCTTAGAGTTAATTAGCTCTATGAGTTTTGGGGTTCTTTTTAAGTAATGGTAGTATCTTCAATGAGCACTTATCTTTCACTAGTATGTCTTCTTGTGTGCCCATTTAATCACCAACAAGGTACAAACTTCTACTTTCTAATAGCTCCTTCCATGTCTTAATCTCCATTTTGATCTACCCCACCTTTCTTTAGGCTCATACCATTCACTTCTCCCACCAGACTGGTCTTGCTGTCATGCTGTTAGAAGTATCTTTTTCTTATTCAAAAAATAACACTTATTTGATATGTCTTATATTTAACCTATTGATATTTCTAACCGCTGTTCTTCATTATCCAACAATCTCCCAAATCCCCCAAATCTGATTAGTTACCAAGTCCTATTAATTATCTTTCTAAATATCTTTCAAGGTCATCTTCTTTTCCCCATCCTCATTGTTTCTTCTTTAGTTGAAGTATTCATTAGTTTTCTTTTGAACAATTTAGTTTTCTTTTGAACACCTTCTGGGTGTTTTTCCAACTACTAGTTTCTTCTCCCTTGTAATACATCTTTCAGACCCTTGCAGAGTAATTTTGTAAAATTCAGATTTATTCATGTCCTTCTTGTTCTTATATAATTTATAATAATTATAGGTATCATTGCCTGTGTGTGTTTGTTTGTTAGGCACTGTGCCAGATGCATTATAAACACTGTCTTTAATCCTCACATCAACTTTGTAAGATAGGTACTAGTATCCCTGTTAACAAATGCAGAAATATAAGGCTCCTGGTAGTTAAATAATTTCCCCAAGTTTTCACAGCTCATTAGTGGATGTGAAATAGAGCCCAGATACACCTAGGTTTAAAGAGTCAGAGAATATGTCAACTGGCAATATCTGTGAATGAAATCACATAGGTGAAATTTTTGAATATGCTTTTATTATTTTATCTTACTTTTCAATACAATTCAACTTTCATATTTTGACATCTTCTCTAACTTTCCTGGTGGAAAGTGCTTTCATCTCTGGGTATAGGTACTTTACAGATTCTTACAGCACTTTTTGGAACAGTGAATACTAAACAGTTATCATTCCTCTAACAGATTCTTATAGCACTTTTTGGAATAGTGAATACTAAACAGTTACCATTCCTTATGTATTTTTACAACTTGTTTTCTCTACGCATTAGCTGTTTTGTTTTAAACAGAGTTGTTAAATAGATGTTTAAATCTTTAAAAATGTCTCTTTCTGTTGCTTACCTTTGTTTTCATACGCTCTTTGTTTCAGTGTATCTGAGTTTCAGGAAGGAGTCACTCCCCCTATGTACTGGGCAGAGGTTTCATATTGAGCTCTCTGGAAATATATACTTTTGCTGTACACCAATAATCTTCTTGAATTATTTGGTTGAAGGAAAATAATTCAAGAAAACATACTTTTGTTGTACATCTATCATCTTCTTGAATTACTTGGTTGGAGGATTTCTGGGAGCTAAGGTAAAAACTGAGAGTTGGGAACTATAGAATCATCTATATTTGTGAGTGATAAGGTGGGCTGTCAAGACAATATTGAAAATAATGTGGTGGATGGTATGGCTGTAGTCAGATAACTGGAGTTGGTAGAAAATATAATTTGATTGTTGGAATATAAAAGACAAAAGGAGAAGTCAGAGTCATGTTTAACTAACTAATTTTGACCTAGTCCATTCAGTAAGAGAATTGTTCAGTGTAAGCCTAGATTATTCTAATTTCAAAACGATATCTTGTTTATACGACCCAGTAAATTAATGGAATATGAGTTCTCTAATGGGGGCAGATACTGTGAGTAGTGGACCTAAACATTTTATGATGACAAGAACGTGTGTAGGTGTGATTAATACGTGGTTAAACTTGGACTTTTGTGTCAAACAGACCTGACTGAATCTCTGTTCCACAACTTACTAGCTGTGTAAATTTCAGCAATTCCTAAATCATCACTTTTCATTTTGTAAACCTCTTAGTCTTAAGACTTGATTTCTTTATTTGAAAATTGAGGATATTAATAGTATCTATCTTAATGCTTAATTCATAATACCTTGAATCTAGCAAGTGATCAAAATAATATGGGTTACTACCATTATTATTGATTTTCAGATCAGTCTTTCTTGTGTTCATTCTCAATGACGTAAAGAGAAACAACAGGGTAATATAAGAACTGACTAGAAGTGGCAACACCGGTTTTGTTTTTGTGTTATGATAACATAGCTGTCCTGTTTGCTAGGTTCTCATTCATGTAGTAGAAATTTGTGAGGTTTTATGAATCTCCTATCCATAAATGATTATGAGAATATAGGATTTGAAGATCTGGTTTGTGATGAGTAAAAGCATGATACTAAATCCTTATCATAGTCTAGATATAGTTCAAGTCTAACAATATGACAAGAAAGAAATAGAATCAGTTCTCCTTGATTACAAAGTAAGGTTATGTAATTTGTTTCCAAATAGCACTAAAAAATTCTGTGATTCACATAGTGAAATCCCAATAATTGCCCTGATTACATTCTATTTTCCATTTACTCTTCCTAATCAAATACATTGACTCTCTCTGCTAAATCTTAATCATATCAAGTCACTTCTCAGATCACAGTGGAATACAACTAGAAATCATTTCTAAGAGGAACTCTCAAAAATATACGAACACATGAAAACTCAACAATCTTCTCCTGAATAATCTTTGGGTCAAGGACAAAATTAAGATGTAAATTTAAAAACTTTTGGAAATGAATAAAAACAGACACAATATACCAAAACCTCTGGGATATAAGAAAAGACTAAGAGGGAAGTTTTGAGCTATAAATTTCTGCATCTGAAGGACAGAAAGATCACAAATTAACAACCTAAGATTGCACCTCAAGGAACTAGAAGAGTAAGAGGGAACCAAAACCGCAACTAGCAAAAGGAAAAAATTCAAAGATCAGAGCAGGATTAAATGAAATTGAGACCAAAAAAAAGAATCAACCAAATGAAAAGTTTGTTTTCTGTAAATGTAAACAAAATTGATAGAACACCAGCTAGATTGACCAAGAAAAGAAGAGAGACAATTCAATCAGTAATTTAAAAAAGGAGACATTACAACTGAAACCACAGAAATACAATTGATAATCAGAAACTACTATGAACATCTCTACACTGACCAACTAGAAATCCTAGAGGAAATGAATAAATTCCTGAACACATAGAACCTTCCAAAATTGAACCCTGCAAACATAGAAACCCTAAAAAGACAAAAATGAGTAGTGAGATTGAATCAGTAATAAAAATTTTCCCAATAAAGGAAAACCCAGGACCGGAGGGATTCACAGCTGAATTCTACCAAAAGTACAAAAAAGAAACAGTATCAGTCCTACTGAAACTGTTCCAAAAAATTGAGGGAAGGAAATCCTCCCTAACTCATCCTATGAAACCAGTACCATCCTGATATGAAAGGCAGGCAAAGACATAACAAAAAAAGGAAAAACTACAGACCAGTATCCCTGATGAAAATAGATATAAAAACCCTCAAAAAATATGAGAAAACCAAATCCAACAGCACATCAAAAAGATATACACCATGACCAAGTAGGGTTTATTCCAGAGATGCAAGAGTATTTCAATATATGCAAATCAATAAATGTGACTCATCATATAAAGATAATTAAAATCAAAAAATGATATGATCATCTCAATAGATGCAGAAAAGACATTCAATAAAATTCAACATCCTGTCATGATTTTTAAAAAAACCCTCCCCAAAATAGGCATAGAAGGAACATACCTCAAAAGAATAAAAGCCATATATGATGAACCTATAGCCAACATCATACTGAATGTGGAAAATTTGAAGGCATTCCCCCTAAAACTGAAACAAGACAATGACTCCTACTTTCACCACTCCTGTTCAACATAATACTAGAAGTCCTAGCCAGGGCAATCAGGAAGTAGAAAGAAATAAATGGCATCCAAATTGAAAAAGAGGAAGTCAAATGATCTCTTCTTGGTGATGATATGATCATACACATAGAAAACCCCAAAGCTTTGGGAAACAAATTCAGTAAATGTTCAGGATACAAAATCAGTGTATAAAAATCAGTAGCATTTCTTTTTTTTTTTTTTTAAAGAAACGGGGTCTCACTCTGTCACCCAAGCTGAAGTGCAATGGCACAATCATAGCTCGCTTACTGCAGTCTTGAACTCTGGGACTCAAGTGATCCTCCCAAGTAGCTGGGACTACAGGCACATGCCACCATACCTGGTGATATGGCTTGGCTGTGTCCCCATCCAAATCTCATCATAAATTCCCATGTGTTGTGGGATGGACCCAGTGGGAGATAACTGAATCATGGAGGCAGGTCTTTCCTGTGCTGTTCTCATGATAGTGAAGTAAGTCTCACAAGATCTGATGGTTATTATAAGGAGAGTTTCCCTGCACAAGTTTTTTTCCCTTTGCCTGTCACCATCCACATAAGATGTGACTTGCTCCTCCTTGCCTTACACGATGATTGCAAGGCTTCCCCAGCCACGTGGAACTGTAAGTCCAAATAAATCTCCTTCTTTTGTAAATTACCCAGTCTCAGGTATGTCTTTATCAGCAGTGTGAAAACAGACTAATACAGTAAATTGATACCAGCAGAGTGGGGCAATGCTGAAAAGATACCTGAAAATGTGGAAGTGACTTTGGAACTTGGTAACACACAAAGTTGGAACAGTTTGGAGGGCTCAAAGAAGATAGGAAAATGTGGGAAAGTTCAGAACTTCCTAGAGACTTCTTGAATGACTTTGACCAAAACCCTGATAGTGATATAGACAATAAGGTCCAGGCTGAGGTGGTCTCAGATGGAGATGAGGAACTTGTTGGGAACTGGAGCAAAGGTGACTGCTGTTGTGTTTTAGCAAAGAGACTGGCAGCATTTGGCCCCTGCACTAGAGATTTGTGGAACTTTCACCTTAAGAGAGATGAATGATTTAGGATATCTAGCAGAAGAAATATCTAAGCAGCAAAGCATTCAAGAGGTGACTTGGGTGCTATTAAAGGCATTCAATTTTATAACGGAAGCAGAGCACAAAAGTTTGGAAAATTTGCAGCCTGACAATGTGATAGAAAAGAAAAACCCATTTTCTGAGGATAAATTCAAGCTGGCTGCAGAAATTTGCATAAGCAACAAGGAGCCGAATGTTAATCCCCAAGACAATGGGGAAAATGTCTCCAAGGCATGTCAGAGATCTTCACAGCAGCCTCTCCCAACACAGGTCCAGAGGCCTAGGAGGAAAACATGGTTTGGTGGGCCAGGCCTAGGGACCCTCTGTCGTTTACAGTCTAGGGACTTGGTCCCTGTGTCCCAGCTGCTCCAGCCATGACTAAAAGGGGCCAAGGTACAGCTCAGGCTGTTGCTTCAGAGGGTAGAAGCCCCAAGCCTTGGCAGCTTCCACGTGGTGTTGAGCCTGTGGGTGCACAGAAGTCAAGAATTTAGGTTTTGGAACCTCCTCCTAGATTTCAGAAGACGTATGGAAACACCTGGATACCCAGACAGAAGTTTGCTGCAGGGGCAGGGCCCTCATGGAGAACCTCCACTAGGGCAGTGCAGAAGGGAAATGTGGGGTTGGAGCCCCCACAAAGAGTCCCTACTGGGGCACTGCCTAGTAGAGCTGTTAGAAGAGGACCACCATCCTCCAGAAACCAGAATGGTAGATCCACTGACAGCCTGCACCATGCACCTGGAAAAGCTGCAGACAATGCCAGGCTGTGAAATTAGCCAGGATGGAGGCTGTACCCTGAAAAACCACAGGGGCAGAGATGCCCAGGACCATAGGAACCCCCTTCTTGCTTCAGAGTGACCTGGATGTGAGACACGGAGTCAAAGGGGATCATTTTGGAGCTTTAAGATTTGACTGCCACACTGGATTTCGGACTTGCAGGGGGCCTGTAGCCTCTTTGTTTTGGCCAATGTCTCTTATTTGGAATGTCTGTACTTACCCAATACCTGTACCTCTGTTATATCTAAAAAGTAACTAGCTTGCTTTTGATTTTACAGACTCATAGGCAGAAGGGACTTGCCTTATCTCAGATGAGACTTTGGACTGTGGACTTTTGTTAATGCTGAAATGAGTTAAGACTTTGGGGAACTGTTGGGAAGGCATGAATGGTTTTGAAATATGAGGACATAAGATTTGGGAGGGGTCAGGGGTGGAATAATATGGTTTGGCTTATCCAAATCTCATCTTGAATTCCCATGTGTTGTGGAAGGGGCCTGGTGGGAGGTAATTTAATCATGGGGTCAGGTCTTTCTGTGCTGTAGTAAGTCTCATGAGACCTGATGGTTATTATAAGGGGGAGTTTTCCAGCACAAGCTCCCTTCTCTTGTTGCCACCATGTGAAATGTGCCTTTTACATTCCACCATGATTGTGAGGCCTCCCCAGCCACGTGGAACTGTAAGTCCAATAAACCCCATTCTTTTGTAAATTGCCCAGTCTCAGGTATGTCTTATCAGCAGCATGAAAATAGACTAGTACACCTGGCTAATTTTTTTTTTATATTTGGTGGAGATAGGGTCTCTTTATACTGCCCAGCCTGGTCTTGAACTTCTGGCCCCAGCAATCACCCCATCTCAGCTTCCCAAAGTGCTGGGATTACAGGCATGAGCCACTCCACCCAGCCAGTAGCATTTCTATACACTGATAATGATCAAACTGAGAATAAAATCAAGAACTCAATCCCATTTACAATAGTTATGAAAAATAATGAAATATCTAGGAATACCTTTAAATAGGTAAAAGATCTGTATAATGACAACTATAAAACGTTGATGAAAGAAATTAAAGAGAACATCACAAAATGGAAAAATACTCCATGCTCATGGATTGGAAGAATCAATATTGTTAAAATGATCTTTCTACCCAAAGCAGTCTACCAGGCTCAATGCAATTCCTATCAAAATACCAATGGTATTCTTCACAGAAATAGAAAAAAATAGTCCTAAAATGTATATGGAACCACACACACACACACACACACACACACATACACACGAAGAATAACCAATGCTATCCTTAGCAAAAAGAACAAAACTGAGGGAATCACATTACATGACTTCAAGGTATACAACAGAGCTATAGTAACCAAAACAACATGGTATTTGCATTAAAAAAAACACATGGACCAATGGAACAGAACAGAGAACCTAGAAAGAAATCAACACACCTACAGTGAACTCATTTTTGAAAAAGATGCCAAGAACATACACTGAAGAAAGGATAGTCTCCTCAATAAAGGGTGCTGGGAAGGCTGGATATTCATATGCAGAAGAATGAAATTAGACCCCTATCTCTTGTCATATACAAAAATCAAACCAAAATGGATTAAAGACTTAAATACTAAGGCTTCAAATTATAAAATTACTAAAGGAAAACATCAGAGAAACTCTCCAGGACATTTCTCTGGGCAAAGATTTCTTGAGTAGTACTCTATAAGGACAGGCAACCAAAGCAAAAATGGACAGATGGAATCACATCAAGTTAAAAAGTTTCTGCACAGCAAAGAAAATAATAAACAAAGTGAAGAGACAACCAACAAAATGGAGGAAAATATCTGCAAACTATCTGATGTGGTCTGGCTCTGTGTCTCCACCCAAATCTTATCTTGAGTTGTAATCCTAATTGTAATCCCCATGTGTTGGGTGAGGGACCTTGTAGGAGGTGATTAAATCATTGGAATGATTTCCCCATGCTGTTCTTATGATAGTGAGTGAGTTCTCACAAAATCTGACAGCTTTGTGAGGGGCTTTTCTCCTACTTTGTTCTGCACTTCTCTTATTCTTCTCTCTCCTGCCACCATGTGAAGAAGGATGTGTTTGCTTCCCCTTCTGCCATGATTGTAAGTTTCCTGAGGCCTCCCCAGCCATGTGGAACTGTGAGTCAATTAAACTTCTTTCCTTTGTAAATTACCCAGTCCCAGGCAGTTCTTTATAGCAGTGTGAGAATGGACTAACTGGTGCCACAGAGAGCGGGGTACTGCTATAAAGATATCTGAAAATGTGGAAGCAACTTTGGAACTGGCTAACAGACAGAGGTTGGAACAGTTTGGAGGGCTCAGAACAAGACAAAAAAAATGTGGGAAAGTTTGGAACTCCCTAGGCACTTACTGAATGGCTCTGACCAAAATGCTCATGGACATGCTATATGGACAATTAAGTTAAGGCTGAGGTGGACTCAGATGAAGATGAGGAACTTTTTGGGAACTAGAGAAAAGGTGATTCTTGCTATCCTTTAGCAAAAAGAATGATGGCATTTTGCCGTGCCCTAGCGATCTGTGGAACTTTAAACTTGACAGGAATAATTTAGGGAATCTGGCAGAACAAATTTCTAAGTGGCAAATCATTAAAAAGGAAGCAGAACATAAAAGTTTGGAGAATTTGCAGCCCAACGTGACAGAAAAAAAAATTCTGGGGAGAAATTCAAGCCGGGTGCAGAAATTTGCATAAGTAACAAGCAGCCAAATGTCAGTTACTAAGACAATGGGGAAAATGTTTCCAGGGCATGTCAGAGAGCTTCACAGCAGTCCTTTCCATCACAGACCCTGAGGCCTAGGAAGGAAAAATTGTTTCCTGGGTTGGGTCCAGGGCCCTCCTGCTGTATACAGTCTCAAGACTGTGTCCCAGACACTCCAGCCATGGCTAAAAGGGGCCACGGTACAGCTCAGGATGTTGCTTCAGAGGGTGGAAGCCCCAAGCCTTGGCAGCTTCCACACAGTGTTGGTTCTGTGGGTGCACAGAAGACAAGAACTGAGGTTTGGGAACCTCTCCCTAGGTTTCACAGGACATACAGAAATGCTTGGATGTCCAGGTAGAAGTCTGCTGCCAGGGTGGGGCCCTCATGGAGAACCTCTGCTAGGGCAGTGCAGAAGGGAAATGTGGGGTTGGAGCCCCCATAAAGAATCCCCACTAGGGCACTGCCTAGTGGAGCTGTGAGAAGAGGGCCACCATCCTCCAGGCCCCAGAATGGTAGATCCACCAACAGCTTGCACCCTGCATGTGGAAAAGCCACAGACACTCAATGTCGGCCATGAAAGCAGCTAGGGCAGGAGGCTGTACCCTGCAAAGCCACAGCTTCCCAAGGCCATGGGAACCCACCGTTTGCATCAGCATGAACTGGGTGTAAGACACGGAGTCAAAGGACATCATTGTGGAACTTTAAGGTTCAATGACTTTTCTATGGGATTTCAGACTCCTATGGGGTCTGTAGCCCTTTGTTTTGGCCCATTTTCCCATTCGGAATGGGTGTATTTACCCAATGCCTGTACCCCCATTGAATCTAGGAAGTATCTAACTTGCTTTCTATTTTACAGGCTCACAGGCATAAGGGATTTGCCTTATCTCAGATGAGACTTTGAACTTGAACTTTTGGGTTAATGCTGGAATGAGTTAAGACATTGGGTGACTGTTGGAAAGGCAAGATTGTGTTTTGAAGTGTGAGGTCATGAGATTTGGGAGGAGACAGAGGGAGAATGGTATGGTCTGGCTTTGTGTCCCCACCCAAACGTCATCTTGAATTACAATCCCAATTATAATCCCCATGTGTTGGGGGAGGGACCTTGTGGGAGGTGGTTGAATCATGGGGGAAGTTCTCCTGTGCTATTCTCATGACAGTGAATGAGTTCTCACAAGATCTGATGGTTTTGTGAGAGGCTTTTTCCCACTTCACTCTGTACTTCTCTCATTCTCTCTCCCACTGCCACATGAAGAAGGATGTGTTTGTTTCCCATCCCACCATGATTATAAGTTTCCTTTCATAGCAGTGTGGAAACAGACTAATACACTATCCATGTGACAAGGGATTAATAACCAGAATATATAAGGAGCTCCAACAACTCTATAGGAAAAGACTTAATAATCCAATTTAAAAATGGGAAAAAGATCTAAATAGACATTTCTCAAAAGAAGACATACAAATAGGCAAACAAGTATACGAAAAGGTACTCAACATCACTGAACATCAGAGAAATGAAAATCAAACTACAATAAGTTATCATCTCCCCCGTTAAAATGGCTTTTATCCAAAAGACAGGCAATAACAAATGCTGATGAGGATTTAGAGAAAAGGGAACCATTACACACTGTCAGTGAGAATGTAAATTAGTACAAGCACCATGGAGAACAGTTTGGAGATTCCTCAAGAAACTAGAAATAGAACTACCATATGATCCAGACATCCCACCGCTGGGTATATACCCAAAAGAAAGAAAATCAGTATTTTGAAGATACATCTGCACTCCCATGTTTATTGCAGCACTATTTACAGTAGCCAAAATTTGGAAGCAACCTAAGTGTCCCTCAAAAGATGAATGAATAAAGAAAATGTGGTACATATACACAATGGAGTACTATACAGCCCTAAAAAAAAGAATGAGATCATGTCAATTGTACCAATATGGATGGAGCTGGAGGTCATTACGTAAAGTTAAATAAGCCAGGCACTGAAAGACCACTTTGCATGTTCTCATTTATTTTTGGCAGCTAAAAATTAAAACAATTGGACTCATGGAGATAGAGAGTAGAACAATGGTTACCAGAAGCTGGGAAGGGTAGTGAAGTGTTGGGAGGGATGAAAGTAGGGATGACTAATGGGTACAAAAATATAGTTAGAAAGAGTGAATAAGATCTAGTATTTGGTAACACAGCAGGGTGACTACAGTCAACAATAATTTATTGTACATTTAAAAATAACTAAAAGAGTATAACTGGATTATTTGTCACACAAAGAAGGGATAATTGCTTGAGGTGATGAATAGTCAATTTGCCCTAAGGAAATAATTTCACATTGTATGCCTGTATCAAAATATCTCACATATGCCATAAACATATACATCTATTATGTACCCACAAAAATTAAAAATAAAAATAAATAAAAATGAAAATTTTTAAAATTAAAAAATTTTAAACAGTATGTTGAGTTAAGGAGCTAGGCTCAAAAAGAGTACTTCTCTAATTTTATTTTATTTTTATTTTATTTCATTTTTTTGAGACAGGATCTTGCTTTGTTGACCAGGGTGGAGTGCAGTGGCATGATCCCAGCTCACTGCACCCTCCACTTCCTAGGATCAAGCAATTCTCTTATCTCAGCTCCCCAAGTAGCTGAGACTACAGGCTCACACTGCCACATTCGACTAATTTTGTTTATTTTTTGTACAGACAAGGTTTCACTATGTTGCCCAGGTGGGTCTCAAGCTCCTGGACTCAAGCTGTCCTCCAACCTCAGCCTTCCAAAGTGTTGGGATTAGAGGTGTAAGCCACTGTACCCCACTGCTACTCTAATTTTATTTATACAAAGTTCACGAACAGGCAAACTTAATCTCTGGTTATTAAAAATATATATTATTGTTTCAGGGTGGACACAAGATTGACAGAAAGAGTATGAGAGAAACTTCTGGTATGATGGAAATGTTCAATATTTGTGAATCTCAATGGGAATACTGGTATATATTTGACAAATGTGTATACCTGTATAACTTCCTTCCTTCCTTCCTTTCTCTTGTTCTTTCCTATTAAGAAAAAAACATGTAAAATTATAACATTTGTCAAAACTCATTGATTAGTACCCTTAACATCCATTTACACTATATAAATTATACCTAAAAAATAGTTAATGTAATTTACCACATTAACAGAATAAAATTTAAAATGCTTTGATTATCTCAGTAGATGCAGAGGAAGCATTTGAAAAAGTACAACACAATTTCTTTAGTAAGAAAATATTTGCAACCTAGGAGTAGGAGAGAACTTCCTGAATGTAATCAATGACATCTACAAAGAACTTTTAAAAATTGTATTTAATGTAAAATATTAAAACCCTTCCCACTGAGATCGGGAATGAAACTAAGGTTTTCATTATCATTATCTATCCTTATCTGTTCAATATTTACCATATATCCTAGCTAGTGTAGTAAAGCATGAAAAAGAAAAATAAAGAATATAAAGATTTTTAAAGGAATATACAAAATACTTATTAGAACAGAAAATCCTGACAACTTTTCTTCCAAATATGTACAGACTCCTGAGAGATTTCTACTATGAAACAGGATGGAGTAACAGGTACAAAATTTACTATCTAAACTGAAACAAGTAAAAATATGAGCAAAATATATGAAATAATAATTTTCAAGGCATTGGAAAAAGCACAAAGGACAGTAACGCCTGAGATGTGGTAAACAAATGAAGTAAGCCCTATGATTCTCACAGATTACTGCCAGGAGAATATTTTCAGGCCACAGCACAGAAATAGAGAACTCAGTTTATGCATGTAGTCTCTCTGAGAAGATGAAGCTGGGAATCTGCAGAGATCAAGGCAGTGAGAATTTAAAGGACAGAGACTAGACAGGAGAGATCTCAGAGAGTACCAGAGATCTACAGAGGATCCGTCTTTAGTATTTAGCAGAGCAGTTATCAGTACATGAACAAGAGGAAACGATCTGAAGCTGTGGAAAGAACCACCCAAAAGGATTAGAGAAAACAGTACTTGAGGCTGACACAGATCTAGGAATAGTTCCTCTTCCCACTAGCCAAAATGTAAAACCTCTTAATTCACTAGGCATTGGGTAGAATGCCTGAGAAGTGTATTGTTTCACTAGTGGGGAAGAATTAGCCCTAGACTAACTGCTACTCTAGTCTTGTTTAACAAAGCACAAGAGCAAAAATTGAAAGGATAAAACAGATTCCATGTAACTGAAGTATCATGAAGAAAACAATACAGAGCACCTCATAATTAAACTGCTTAAAATCAGTGATACAGAGAAAAATCTTAAAAGAGTCAAAGGAAAAAAGACACCTTATATAGAGGAACAAAGATAAGAATTACATCAGACTTCTTATCAGAAAAATGCAAGCCAGAAGACAGTAGTGCAACATCTTTAAAGACCTGACAGAAAACAATGTGAACCTAGAATTCTATATCCAAATATCTTTCAAAAATGAACATAAAATAAGACACTGAAATGCTGAAAGAATTCATCAACTGCAGAACCGCACAATAAGAAATGTTAAATAAAGTCATTCAGAAAGAAGAAAAATGACACCATATGTAAATCTGGAGTTATACAAAGAATGAAGAGCACTAGAACCAGTAACTACATGAGAATAACAGTTAATTTTATGTGTCAATTTGACTGGGCTAAGGGAAACTCTGACTGCTAGTAAATAGTTTTTCTGGATGTGTCTGTGAGGATGTTTCTGGATGAGATTAGCATTTGAATCAGTAGACCAAGAAAGAAGATCACCTTCATTCTCTAATGACAATAGCCTTTTTGTTACCTAGAGACCTTTGTATTTGTTTTTTTCTGTAATTGGGAGCAAAAAAGGTGCCCAACATAAATACTAAAGGTCAAAGCACAACATGTGATTATAATAATATTCAATGACTCTAATTTTAGGCCTCTGCATTGATAGGATGTAAATCACTTTTTCAATGAAAAAATTTAAGGCTCACAGGAAACAACCAAAATGTATATATTTTATCCATTGTCTATTCTGTAGTTTTCCTAACTGACATGGTCAAAACAACTTTTAAAATGGGCAAGAGTCTTGAATACAAACTTTCCCAAAGAAGATGCCCAAATTAACAACAAACACATGAAAAGGTGCTAAATTTCTTGGGGTTTTTTGTTTGTTTGCGTTTGCCTAAAGGATGTTTTTATTTTTTTTTATTTTACTTTAAGTTCTGGGATGCGTGTGCCAAATGTACAGGTTTGTTACATAGGTATACATATGCTATAGTGGTTTGCTGCACCTATCAACCCATCATCTAGGTTTTAAGCCCCGCATGCATTAGGTCTTTGTCCTAATGCTCTCTCTTCCCTTGCACTCCATCCCTCAACAGGCCCTGGTGTGTGATGTTCCCTTCCCTGTGTCCACGTGTTGTCATTGTTCAACTCCCACTTATTAGTGGGAACATGTGGTGTTTGGTTTTCTGTTCCTGTGTTAGTTTGCTGAGGATAATGGTTTCCAGCTTAATTCATGTCCCTGCAAAGGACATGCACTCATTATTTTTTATGGCTGCATAGTATTCCATAGTACGTATGTGCCACATTTTCTTTATCCAGTCTATCATTGATGGGCATTTGGGTTTGTTCCAAGTATTTCCTATTGTAAATAGTGCTGCAATAAACATACATGTGCATCTGTCTTTATAGTAAAATAATTTATAATCCTTTGGGTATATACCCATTAATTGGATTGCTGGGTCAAATGGCATTTCTGGTTTTAGATCCTTCAGGCATCACCATACTGTCTTCCACAATGATTGAACTAATTTACACTCCCACCAACAATATAAAAGTGTTCCTATTTCTCCACATCCTCACCAGCAACAGTTGTTTCCTGAATTTTTAATGGTCATCATTCTAACTGGCATGAGATAGTATCTCATTGTGGTTTTGATTTGCATTTCTCTAATGAACAGTGATGATGAGCTTTTTTGTATATTTTTGTTGTCTTCTTTGAGAAGTGTCTGTTCATATCCTTTGCCCATTTTTGATGGGATTGTTTGTTTTTTTCTTGTAGATTTGTTTAAGTTCTTTGTATATTCTGGATATTAGACCTTTGTTGGATGGATAGATTGCAAAAATTTTCTCCTAATCTGTAGGTTGCCTGTTCACTCTGATGACAGTTTCTTTTGCTGAGCAGAAGCTCTTTAGTTTAATTAGATCCCATTTGTCAATTTTGGCTTTTGTCACAATTGCTTTTGGTGTTTTAGTCTTGAAGTCTTTGCCCATGCCTATGTCCTGAATGGTATTGCCTACGTTTTCTTCTAGGGTTTTCATGGTTTTAGGATTTTACATATAAGTCTTTAACCCATCTTGAGTTAATTTTTGTATAAGGTGTAAGGAAGGGGTCCAGTTTCTGTTTACTGCATATGGCTAGCCAGTTTTCACAGCAGAAAAGGTGCTAAATTTCATTCATCATTAGGAAAATCCAAAATGAAACACAATAAGATGTTAAGTTAATGTTAATAATATGAAGCAGTAGGAATTCTCATACACTGTTGGCAGTAGAGTAAACTAGTACAACACTTTGGAAAATAGTTTGGCATTTAATCCTGAGTTGAATTTATGCATAACCTACAAACTAGCAATTCTATTCCTGGCCCTCACATGGGTTATGCTTCATGAATAAATAAATCCCCAAATCAGAGTAGTTACATGAGTATGTGACCCATGCAATTGCACAGGGCCTTGGACTTAGAAGGACCTTGTGTGCTTAGTTTAATTATCTGCTATAGTTGTCTTGAAATTCTTAATAAATGTTGAACAAGAGACTTAACATTTTCATTTTGCAGAAAGACCCACAAATATTCAGCTGGCCCTGTTTCTAAGCATATAACTAACAGAAATGTGTACACCAAAGGAAATACAGGGTGTGCCTATACAACAAAACTAGAAACAACTCATGTTTTTCAACAATAGATGGAATAAATTCTGGAATATTCATAACATGAAATACTATACAGCAATGAAAATTAATGAAGTATAGCTGTATGCAACTACATTATTAATCTCACAAGCATAATGTCAAGAAAAAGACGAATCTACATGTATTTTAGAATCATCTTGCCAATTTCATGCAAATATATATACACACACAATTGTTGAGAGGTAGTTTGCAAGTTGTCATATCCCTCTTTCCTGCTTTGAGAAATGTAGGAGCATACAGATGGAACTCTCCTTCACCTACATTCCTGAGTGAGGTCCATGTAAAGAGCCCTACCATCACCACCTGCTCCCTGACAAATTATGAACATGTAACATGAACAAAAAATAAACCTTTGGTCTTCTAAACTACTGAGATTTCAGAAATTATTTATTGCTGCAGCATTATCCAGCCAAATCTGACTAGTGTACAAATTCATCTAATGACCAAATAAGATTATCAATCTTTTTAAATCCATCCTAGAAATATCTATTTTTTATCTTGTTCATTTGCCACAAGAATAAAGTCCTATTGCATCTAGTATTAATCTGATAGAAAAATGTTCCCTTTTATTTTCCTAAAACAATTTTCATCATGCTTTAAAAAGTTCCCCTTAGTTCTAGTATTCTTGACTTTGGTGAACAAGTCTACTCAGACTCTTCATATACTTTATAATTTTAATGACTCTGATCATACCCACAATTTACCTTTCCAGTTCTCTATTAAAGTTTCTTAATCTCAGATATAACTTTGCACATAAAATCTCCATGCCTTTGATTATTTTACCAACTTTCCTTTCCTCAAACACTTTAGGTCCAGTGTCTCCAGGGCCACCAAATACAGTTACATGTTTTACATAAAACAACAAAGGCTCCCAGACAAGGAGATGAGTTTGTCTTTATCTACTAGTCATGTTATACATCCTCACATGAAACTATGGCAGGAGGATTGTAAACCATTTTCTTTAAACCAATTTACCAACTTCTTTTCTAGCCAAGTAAACTTAGGGGTAGATCTGCCTAGAGAGGGTATTTTTCTTTTTTTTTTTTTTTTTCTTTTTGAGATGGAGTTTCACTCTTGTTGCCCAGGCTGCAGTGCAAGGGCACAATCTCAGCTTACCACAACCTCCACCTCATGGGTTCAAGTGATTCTCCTGCCTCAGCCTCCCAAGTAGCTGGGACTACAGGCATATACCACCACACCTGGCTAATTTTGGATTTTTAGTAGAGACGGGGTTTCTCCACATTGGTCAAGCTGGTCTTGAACTCCCGACCTCAGGTTATCTGCCCACCTCAGCCTCCCAAAGTGCTTGGATTACAGGTGTGAGCCACTGCACCTGGCCTTTTTTTATTTTTATTTATTTTATTTATTTATTTTTTTTTTTTTGAGACAGAGTCTTGCTCTGTTGCCCAGGCTGGAGTGCAGTGGCATGATCTTGGCTCACTGCAACCTCCGCCTCCCAAGTTCAAGTGATTCTCCTGCCTCAGCCTCCTGATTAGCTGCAATTACAGGCACATGCCACCACACTCAGCTAATTTTTTTGTATTTTTAGTAGAAATGGGGCTTCACCATGTTGGCCAGGCTGGTCTTGAACTCTTCACCTTGTCATCTGCCCACCTCGGCCTCCCAAAGTCCTGGGATTACAGGTACGAGCCACCACACCTGGCTAGGGTGTTTTTCTAATGCATTTTTTTAGACCAATAGAGTTTCTGAGTTTGCCTATTGTTCAAAGTATTCTGCACCCCAGGTACTAAGACAATAAGGTTTGCTTTGGTTCTGCTTTGTTTTGGCTACCATTCTTAAGACTTCCTTTTGGGGCCTCAACAGTTTATTGCCAAGATCAGCTTCCTGAGTCTATTGGCCTAATGCCTTGTGGTTAGAAGTCGAGTTAAAATGCTTTGTCCCTCTGTATATCACATAGTTATCACACACTAATTTCAAAGCCACTTACTTTGACTTTGTTGTATAATAATTTCCTGAACTTGAGCAGGAAGAGTTAGGGGACCACTCAGAATTTCTTAGACGCTTTCTGCCCTCCCCCTATTTCCCTCGTATATACAATAAAATTTTAAAATTAGACTGGGATTTCTTAAAATAATTAAATTAAAATAGAAGAAACTCTTAATATAATGTATTCTTACATTATTCCCTTTCCTTACTAGTCATTAAAAGTATTTATAACAACTAATTCAATTATTTTTAAATGCCAAGAGTATGAAATCATTATAGTGATATCAAACTTTAAAACAATAATTGTAAAATGATGAGTGTTGTTATTCCCTTATCCTACATTCCTAAACACGCTTGCTGTTGGAGAGGCTCTTTCAAGTGTTGAAGCATATACATCATCACCAGATGTTAGTACAGAAGCATGAAGCAAGACTATGCCAAACAGGGTGATTTAAGAATAACTGCTACCCCGAATTTCTACAACCTAAGGTGCTCAAGCTAGTATTTAACTCAATTCAATACACATTTTTTTATATCCGCTTTGTGCCAGCCCTTTGGGGTATTCAAAAATAAATCACAACTGAAAAATTAGAGCCTCTCATCCAAGACCTCACAAACCAATGGAATTTTAAAATGTAGACTGATTGTTGCTACAGGAGAGGAGTTTTTAAAGAGCAATGAAAAAACCTGAGAAGGCTAGAAAGAAAAGAGCTAGTGGGAGGAAGAAACCAGCTCTGAGCCTATCTTTGACAAGAAAAGAAGTGGGTGTAGACACCTGTGAAGGCATGATACAATAAAGTTAGCCTGTGACTGAATCAGGTTACACAGCGATGGAGGGGTGGAGAGACACATACGCTGCAAGATTAAATTAGAAAAGAAGGCTTCTTTCTTACCCTGGAGTTCATAGCAATAACATATTAAACAATCTGAATAGATTATAAATCTCCCAATAACCCTGTGAGAAAGATGCTAATATGTTCCCTATTTTATTGACAGATAAACTAAGGAAGAAAAATGTTAAGCAACTTTCTCATAGTCACATAACTGGAATTTTGAGAGACCCGGCATAACAAAATCCAAAACCTAGGCATTTAACCATATAATATTATACCCATTATTATCCAAGCAGAGATCCAATATAAAGAAAAAAGTTGTTTAATACATTTAGGTATAGTTTATATGCAATAAGAAAAAAATATTTCAATATCATAATCCCTTGCTTTTCTAGGTTCTCACTTACATAGTCGTCTACACTACGCAGTATATATGAAAGAAAAAGTGGTCTTAAGTATGAAATACAAGCACATGTTAAAAAGCAAACTAATATTTAGTATGCCTTTTAATTATTATTTATTCATTCAGAAATGGAAACACCTAGTAATGAACAAGGACAGCAGAAAACTAGAGGGAACTGGCTCTAGCAGAGCTTCCTGGAAGATATTTTCCAAGACTAGTTTCCCTCATCTTTGTTCCATATGAGGAGCAGGAAGGCTTTAGGTTTAGTGATTCTGCCACAGATCACCTGCTATCATCTATACTTCCTTGTAGAAATATTGATTCAGAAATATGATGTATTCATTTGTTGTTATTCCTTTTCTATGCCTTTGAACAGAAATCAATTATTGGCTAAGTTACATGAGTATCACAGAGCACACCAGCTATTGTTACCTGTATGTATGGTCTACAGATAGAACAGATCATAATTTCCAGTGCAGTAATATTTGGATGGGCAGTGCTGTCATATGTCACATCCTTTCTTTTTAACTTAGTCTGTTAATAGCTCCATTGGAAGAGAATACTCTTCCAATTTAGACAGTAAAAGGTAAGCATTCTCTTATATACTAATGATCTGCCCATAGAAAAGGCTCTGAGTAGATAACTGACCCTGGTTTTTAATTCCTGTCAGCAAGGATTGCAAGTAAATTGTCCTGAAATCAAAGCTTTTTTTTAATATCCCACACCTGTTCCTTATCTTATGTTAAAAATTCCATGAAACAAAAATCAATGCATTTTGTTAAAGTATACATTTTAGAAACAGGTTATCTTAGAATATATGAAAAGAAATTTTGTGACTCAAAATTAGAGATGCCTAAGGTGTTTTTGTTGTTGTTGTTGTTGTTGTTTTGAGACGGAGTCTCAGTCTATCACTCAGGCTGAAATGCAATGGCATGATCTCGGATCACTGCAACCTCCCCCTCCCGGGTTCAAGCAATTCCCCTGCTTCAGCCTCCCAAGTAGCTGGGATTACAGGATTACATCACCACACCTAGCTAATTTTTGTATTTTTGGTAGAGATGGGGTTTCACCATGTTGGCCAGGCTAGTCTCAAACTCCTGGCCTCAATCGATCCACCCACCTCAGCCTCCCAAAGTGCTGGGATTACAGGCATGAGCCACCGCACCCAGCCTCCTAAGGTGTTTTATTGTGATTTTTTTTAACTGGCTAAGGTGTGCCTTTGGTTTTACTTGCTTTTTAAAATACATACACACTATATATATATATTGAAGTATACATATGAAATACATATATATATATATAATTCTTTTTAATAGCTGAATAGCATTCCAGAGTGTATATGTACCACATTTTCTTTATCTAAATCCATCACTGATGGACATATAGGTTGGTTCCATGTCTTTGCTATTGTGAATGGTGCTGCAACAAACATGCAAGTCCAGGTGTCCTTTTGTTAGAATAATTTATTATAGATATAGCTAGATATACACATATATATCCCACAGCATCCAGTGGCAGGCATTTCTTTCCCCTTATTGGTTTGTTTGATCTATCTCTTGTAAGAATCCATCTGGATTGTGAATCGGAAAACATTCTTCAGGTTCAGCGCTATGCCTGACAGAAGGGAATACTAATGTAGCTGAGCTAATCAGAAGCCTCCACAAGTTTATACAGCTTTAGAGAAAAAGTTAAAGAATAAGATTAGCTAAGAAGGCTGTTTACAATGTTTAAATTCCATTTAAGAGAAACTCTAGGTTTACTTTAATAGAACAATATATGCCCACTAAAATGTTGCTCTCTGTTTTTTTGTTTTTTGTTTGTTTGTTTTTGAGACAGAGTCTCATTCTGTTGCCCAGGCTGGAGTGCAATGGCGCTATCCCAGCTCACTGCAGTACCCACCTGCCAGGTTCAAGCAATTCTCCTGCCTCAGCCTCCTGAGTAGCTGGGACTACAGGCAGGCACCACCATGCCTGGCTAATTTTTGTCTGTCTCTAACTCCTGGCCTCACATGATCCACCCACCTCAGCCTCCCGAAGTGCTGACATTAAAAGTGTGAAAGGTGCGCCTGTCCTACTCTCAGTATTTTAGAAAGCAATTCCAATTAAATTAAATTAAATTTATATTAACGTTAAAAAAGCTCTTTTTTATTTCATTTCCTCCGTGAAATATAATTTTTTTAATTTTAGATTTGGGGGTATATATGCAGGTTTGTTACCTGGGTATATTGTGTGATGCTGAAGTTTGGGCTTCTAATAATCCCATTACCCATACAGTGAACAAAGTACCCAACAGGTAGTTTTTCAGCCCTTGCCCCACTCCCTACCTCCCCACTTTTGGAGTCCCCAGTGTCTATTGTTCCCATCTTTATGTCAATTGTGTACCCAATATTTAGCTCTAACTTATAAATAAGAACATGTGATATTTGGTTTTCTGTTTCTGCATTAATTTGCTTAGGATAATGGCCTCCAGCTGCATCCATGTTGCCACAAAGAACATGATTATAGCTGAATATCAGTACTCCATGTGTGTATATGTACCACATTTCCTTTATCTATTCCATCATTGATGAGCATCTAGCTTGGCTCCATGTCTTTGCTATTGTGAATAGCGCTGCAATAAACATGTGAGTGCAGATGTCTTTTTGGTAAAATAACTTATTTTCCCTTGGGTATACATGCAATAATGGGATTGCTGGGTTGGATGGCAATTCTATTTTCAGTTTTTTGAGAAATCTTCACACTGTTTTCCACAAGGGCTGAACTAATTTACATTTTCACCAATAGTGTATTAGCATTCCCTTTTCTCCACAACCTCACCAACACCTGTTGTTATTTGACTTTTTAATATAGTCATTCTGACTGGTGTGAGATGGTATCTCACTGTGGTTTTGACTTGTATTTCTGTGATGATTACGTTTTACTTGCTTTTGAGTAGAGGTTAGAAAAAGTTTATGACTCATAGCAAAGTATGATAGGAAGAGGAAAGGAAAATATAGGGAGATTTGTAGACCATGGTAAGGAATTTTGTTTGTTTTGCAGTGTGGTGATGTGGAGTATTTAGCTGACTTTGAGGAGAAAAAAGAAAAAAATAATTTCAAACATTGTAGGTATTATATTACAGTATTGCTAGTACCATATAATGTTTACTTCCATAAAGATTATACCAATTTGATAGGTCACTGGATGGGGTCAAAATAAATAAATATATATATATATAAAAATAATGTCAGTGCATAGCAGTTTGCTCTTAATAATTTTTGTTGAATAAACTGAATGAATGAAAAGATATATTTTTTAAATTCCATAATTAAAAAGTTTAAATGTGGAGAAAGTAGAATTCTCAGGTATTGCTGATGGGATTGCAAATTAGTGAAACCACATTGAAAAACAGTTTGGCAGTTCTCAAGAAGTTAAACAGAGTTACCATATAAACCAGCAATTCCACTCCTAGATATATGCCCAAGAGAAATGGAAACAGATGTCCACACAAAAACCTGTATACAAATGTTCATAGCAGCATTATTCAAAATAGCCAAAATATGGGAATAACCCAAATATCCATCAATCAACTCATGAACAGATAAATAAAATATGATATATTCATACAAAAGAATAATATCCAGTCATAAAAAAGAATTAAGTACTGATACATGCTACATGGATGAAGCTTGAAAACATTATGTTGGTGAAAGAAGCTAGTCATAAAAGGCCACATAATAATGTAGGATTCCATTTATATAAAATGTTTAAAATAGTCCAAGTGTGGTGGCTCATGCCTGTAATCCCAGCACTTTGGGAGGCCAAGGCAGGCAGATGGCTTGAGCTCAGGAGTTAGAGACCAAACTGGGAAACATGGTGAAACCCCATCTCTACCAAAAAATATAAAAATTAGACTGGCAAGGTGGCACACACCTGTAGTCTAGCTACTTGGGAGGCTTTGGTGGGAGGGTTACTTGAGCCTGGGAGGCAGAGGGTGCAGTGAGCCAAGATCACACCATTGAACTCCAGCCTGGCAACAGAGCATGACCCTGTCTCAAAAAAAAAAAAAAAAAAAAGTTTTAAATAGGCAAATCCATAGAGACAATGTCAGGACTTAGAAAACAATACCCCCAAAGTACCGTACCTTAGTATGCTGCATCCTTTAAATTGAAGCCCTTTGGAAGGACCCCAGAAGCAGACTCTAAACTTATTCTCCTGCCCTCCTTTCTCCTCCTTTCCTCCTCTAAGGTAGGTCATAGAAACTAGAACTAGAACCCTATTGAGAGGTGACAATGTGCTAGCAGCCCTCGCTTGCTCCTGGGGCCTCCTTGGCCTCGGCGTCTGCTCTGGCAGTGTTTGAGGAGCCCTTCAGCCTGCCACTGCACTATGAGGGCCCCTCTCTGGGTCTGGTCGAGGCCAGAGCCGGCTCCCTCTGCTCGCAGGGAAGTGTGAAGAGAGAGGCGCAGGTGGGAGCTGGGGCTGCCCGTGGTGCTCACAGGCCAGCACAGGTTCCAGGTGAGTGTAGGCTTGGCAAGCCCCTCACTCAGGGCAGCAGGCTGGTGGCTGCTGGGCTTGATCAGAGGCTGAATCCCATGCATGGACCGCCATTCCCTCTTCATGGGATGATTGGCCACCATACCAGGTCTCCATCTCTTTCTCACTTCCCCTCTTTTCCTCGATTGTCTGGGATGAGCTCCCTCTGGGCTGCCAGAGTGCCCAGGCTAGGTGCCGCAAAGTCCCACAGTGAATGCCAGTGAGAGGTGAAGCCGGTTGGGCTTCTGGGACAGGTGAGAACTTGGAGAACTTTTCTGTCTAGCCGAAGGATTGCAAATGCATCAATCAGCATTCTGTGTCTATCTAAAGGTTTGTAAATGCACCAGTCAGCGCTCTGTGTCTAGCTAATTGGGTGGGGACTTGGAGAACTTTTGTGTCTAGCTAAAGAATTGTAAATGCACCAATCAGAACTCTGTGTCTAGCTAAAGGTTTGGAAACGCACCAATTAGCACTCTGTAAAAATGGACCAATCAGCTCTCTGTAAAACGGACCAATCAGCTCTCTGTAAAATGGACCAATCAGCTCTCTCAGCAGGATGTGGGTGGGGTGAGATAAGGGAATAAAAGCAGGCTACCAGAGCCAGCAGGGGCAACCCACTCAGGTCGCTTTCAAGGCTGTGGAAGCTTTGTTCTTTCACTCTTCGCAATAACTCTCGCTGCTGCTCACTCTTTGGGTCCACAAAGCCTTTATGAGCTGTAACACTCACCACAAAGGTCTGCAGCTTCACTCCTGAAGCCAGTGAGACCATGAACCCACCAGGAGGGATGAACAATTCCAGATGGGAGGAATGAACAACTCCAGACGTGCCACCTTTGTGAACTGTAACACTCACCGCGAAGGTCTGCAGCTTCACTCCTGAGGCCAGCGAGACCACGAACCCACCAGAAGGAATGAACAACTCCAGATGTGCCATCTTTAAGAGCTGTAACACTCACTGTGAAGGTCTGCAGCTTCACTCCTGAAGTCAGTGAGACCACGAACCCACCAGAAGGAAGAAACTCTGGACACATCTGAACATCTGAAGGAACAAACTCCGGACACACCATCTTTAAGAACTGTAACACTCAGCCAGGTACGGTGGCTCAAGCCTGTAATCCCAGCACTTTGGGAGGCCGAGGTGGGCAGATCATGAGGTCAGGAGATTGAGACCATCCTGGCTAACACCCCGTCTCTACTAAAAATACAAAATATTAACCGGGGGTGGTGGCAGGCGCCTGTAATCCCAGCTACTCAGGAGGCTGAGGCAGGAGAATGGCATGAACCCAGGAGGCGGAGCTTCCAGTGAGCCAAGATCACGCCACTTCACTCCAGCCTGGGTGACAGAGCGAGACTCTGTCTCAAAAAATAAAAAAATAAAAAAAAGAACTGTAACACTCACTGCGAGGGCCCACGGCTTCATTCTTGAAGTCAGCAAGACCAAGAACCCACCAATTCCAGACACGCTATCCCCCAAAGCCAGTCATAAAAGCTAGAAATGTTACTCTAACCTTTCTATGTAAGAGCTGACCATAAAGACATTCTCTGATCTGGCAATTATTAAAAAGTCAAGAAACAACAGATGCTGGCAAGGCTGTGGAGAAATAGAACACTTTTACACTGTTGGTGGGAATGTAAATTATTTCAACCATTGTGGAAGACAGTGTGGTGATTCCTCAAAGACCTAGAACCAGAAATACCATTTGACCCAGCAATTGCATTACTGGGTATATGCCCAAAGGAATATAAATAATTATATTATAAAGATACATGCATCCATATCTTCATTGCAGCACTTTTCACAATAGCAAAAACATGGCATCCACCCAAATGCCCATCAATGATAGACTGGATAAAGAAAATGTGGTACATATACACCATGGAATACTATGCAGCCATAAAAAATGATGAGTTCATGTCCTTTGTAGGGACATGGATGAAGCTGGAAACCATCATTCTCAGCAAACTAACACAGGGACGGAAAACCAAATACTGCATATTCTCACTCATAAGTGGGAGCTGAACAATGAGAACACATGGACAAAGGGAGGGAAACAACGCACACTGGGGCCTGTTGAGCAGGACAGGGGAAGGAGGAACATCAGGATAAATAGCTAATGCGTGTGAGGCTTAATACCTAGGTGATGGGTTGATAGGTGCAGCAAAACACCATGGCACATATTTAAATATGTGACAAACCAGCATGCCCTGCACGTGTATCCCGGAACTTAAAATTAAATTACATTTTTTTTAAAAAACACATTCTCAGATCCACCTTGTCTGAAAGTAGAGCATTAAGACCTTCATTCCAGAAGACCTCCTGCCCTATACCTGAAAGGAAGGAATGCCACACATGGATCAAGAGGCATCTAAATAGGTAGGCTTTGCTGGGTTTCTCCAGTCTATTACCATTAGATCATTCCCTTTTTTTATCCTATCACATTTCTGAATACAGTGCCTTAGACTGCTTGGTCATCCTGACACATGAAACAGCTGTCACTCCATTTAATCTAAGCATAAAAATGGACAGCTGTCCCTTGAGTCTTTGGATCTATTTCTGAAGTTTCTCAGGCTGCGTAAAACTTTGATTAAATGAATTGTTATGCTTTTCTCCCATTAATCTGCCTTTGTCTGTTTTATTTCAAACCTAGCCAGGAATGCTAGAAGAATTGAGGAAACATTTCCTCCCCTATGACAGAAAGTATAATAATAGTTTCCAGGTACTAAGGAGAGGAAGAGTTAGAGTTACTGCTAATGGGTATGAGCTGTCTTTTTGGGATTATGAAAATATTCTAGAGCTAGTTACTGATGATAGCTGCACAACTCTGTGAACATATTTAAAAACCACCAAATTGTACACTTTAAAAGAGTAACTATCTTATGTGAACTATATCTCAACAATGATTCAAAAAATCATCATTAGAAAAGAGTTTAACCGACAAATATATACACCTACTGTGTACCCACAAAAATGTTAAATTAAAAAAAGTTTTTAAAGAGTTTCACATGTCTGTAGTACAGGGGTTACAAGAGCTAAGGCAAGAAATATAGATTGAAGCTGATGAAGGAAAATGGAAATGGTTTAGTCAAGGCACCTAAAATAGAGCCAGCAGGCCATTTCAGCTGGGGCTTCAGGCACACCTTAAGCAATGAATACTCAACCCTAGAGGTCACAACTTCCTAGTTTGCGAGTGCCAAAACATCTGCTGTCTTATCTTCTGCTATTTCCTGCTGAGCTAAGAAGTCCCTGATCATGGGCCCACCTTTCAAAGTGCTACAACCATTTCCCTGACTCCAATACTGCTTTAGATACAATCATACTGATAAAGGGGCAAAGCGGCGGGGCAGAGGGGTGCAGGAAGGGAAATTCTGGGTAGAGAAGGCCAGGGTCCCTGGTGAGGGATCCACCCTTGGGCCTGTGCCTATGGACATAAGTGAGGACAGCCACTCTTGTTTCTGTACCCAAATGTTGCATTTTCCAAGACCACTCTGGCCCACCACGTCCCCCCATCCTGTGCCCATAAAAACCCCAAGACCCTAGCAGGCACAGACACACAAGCAGCTGGACATCGAGAGGAGCAGAGGATCAGAAGAGCACACTGACAGACACCAGCAGATGCTGACAGGCCATCAATGGTGGGACCATGTGGAATTTGGTCAGGAGTGATCAGAGGAGATGCCTGCCGCTGGGCAGCCCAACTCCAGGGAAACAACACCATCCCACTCCATCCCCCTCTGGCCTCCCCATTCACCTCAGTAAGAGCTACTTCCAGTCAATAAAACTTTGCAGCCATCCTCCAAGCCCACATGTGATTCAATTTTTCTGGTACACCAGGGCAAGAATTCAGGATACAGAAAGCCCTCTGTCCTTGTGACAAAGCAGAGGCTCTAATTGGGCTGATTAACACAAGCTGTCTACAGACAGCAAAACAGCAAAACTAAAAGAGCACACTGTAACACACACCCACTGGGACTTCGGGAGCTATAAACACTCAACTTTAGATGATGCTGTGGGGTCAGAGCCCAAAAACTCCCCATGACCTGCCCATCTGTACGCTCCCCCTAGGGGTTTGAGCAGTTGAGCAGCCAGGCACCAAAGAAGCGAGCCACATCCCTGTTGCACACCCTGCAAGGAGGATGAGAAAACTCCTCCCATTTCAATACAAATTATAATAGTTGGAAAACAACTTTTGTTATCACCCTCTTTTCTTTAAAAGTTCACAATTCTCTTTTGTTCTCTGGAACACTTCCCAGGATAACTTGGAAGTGTTTCCTGGGCTGCAGTCATGCAAATCTAACTCAAATAAATTCTTTAGTATTTAAGCTCTGCCTCAGTTTCTTTCCAGGTCCATAAGGCTGTCTTACAAAAAGCATAATTGCTCTAATGTGCCATCCTAAAGACTTTTAACTTTACCCTATGAATGATGGAAAACAAAGTAATGATATAATCACATCAGATTCAAAAAATAATTATTGAGACCACTACTAATCTGAGTATAAATTATTTAATACTTATGTATTTATAGTTTTAAATTACAATGGATCACTTCTATTTATATACTAGGTCATTTCTTTCATTTTTAATGACTTCGTATACAGCTGGAAAAAAAATTAGAAATAAGCAAGTCCAGTTTACTAACTTTACAAGTGAGGAAACTAGGCCTAAAAAAGTTAACTTGCCCAATGTCATACAGCTAATGAGTATTATTATTTATGAATGTTTTATCTTTAATAAATATATATTATTATAATATATACTAATGGGACCTATATGAAAGTTGGGTCAATAAATGACTTAGAAAACACCTCCAAACCCTTTGAGATGGCTTACAAAACTACTACTGATTTGACTTTTCCTGATTGTTTATGGAACAATTCATAGAGTGAGTGCAAAAAAACACAGATTTGAAGTCATAGAAAATTACTTCTAAGGATTAAAATTTTGATCCACCACCTTCCAATTAAAAAAAAAAAAAAACACTTCAGCCAAATTCTGCACCATGAATTCAGTGCCTCTTTACTCCTCTGCCTCCCTTTCTCTTGTAATTATTCCCTATCTCCTAATACTAGGCTTCCTGTTGAATTGCTAACAAAATCCAGGAAATGCCCAAGGAATTTAATTCAAATGCAAATTGAATTATTTGGGTTGTTCCTGTCTCTGCTTTTAAAAAATAATAATATGAAACAGTGTGCTATTGATGAAAGCCCCACAGACTTCTCAGCTTGACACCTGAAGTAATTTAGAAGACTAAGGGGGAAAAAAATCTGTGACTGGTTTACAGCTAATTTATTTACAACAACTCCAGAATTGAGAAAACCCACCCACATTTGTATGCCCGCAGAGAAAGAGAAATGAATTCTTTACAAAATAGTAGCACTTTTTGTCATGCTGGTCCTTTTTTCTCATTTATTTTTCTTTTCTTTCCTCCTCATTTAGGTAACTTCAATGAGATTTTAGTTACAATTCTTGTGAATTCAACCTAAGTAGAAATTACACCAAAAGAAATGGGGCACCACCTTCATTGTTAAGCAATCTCTTGGAAATATATTATGTTGGAGAACTCCCCCACGGACCGACAAAAAAATGTGTGTACAAACTGACTGGCAAACAAATGATATTATACCTAAGCATTTGATTAATCTGGGAATTATGGAAGATATTCAAAGGATCTGGGAATCCTTTGAAGATAAAATAGGACAAAATACATTTTGTTTATGAAGTAAATTTAGGAGTAAGGCTTCATCTTTTAAAGTATTAATAAATACCATATCTTCAATATCAGCATTTTTTTCCTTTTAAAGTTTGCATAATATGTGACAACATGAACAATACAAAGAATCCTGACTTGTTGGCTCTGGGTTTTAAAGGAGATTTTAATATTCTCAAAGGTCTCTTTTAGATCTTAAATTCTATAATTCTATGATTCTTCATTCTCTGTTCCTATGTCATAGCATAATCATTTGACATGACATTTCATAGGCAAAAATGTCAAAGTAAATACTTTCAACACTGAATTAATGTTTCAAAAAGTAAAAGTCAGTCCCAGCCCAAGGGCATTTATTTAAAAACAAATGAAAATAGTCAATTATATCAATCAAATAAATATAAGTTCTATGTGGTCATATGTGTTTATGTATGTGTGGATTTAAATGATTTTGGAAGGATATACATCAAAATGTTACTATTTCTAGGTAATACTGTTGCTAGGTGTAGCTATACAAAATTGATTCTCTTTTTTTTAATTATAATTTAAGTTCCAGGATACATGTGCAGAACTTGCAGGTTTGTTACATAGGTATACATGTGCCATGGGGGTTTGCTGCACCTATCAACCCATCATCTACATTAGGCATTTCTCCTAATGCTATCCTTCCCCTAGGCCCCCACCCCCAACAGGCTCTGGTGTGTGATGTTCCCCTCCCTGTGCCCATGTGTTCTCATCATTCAACTCCGACTTATGAGTGAGAACATGCAATGTTTGGTTTTCTGTTCCTGTGTTAGTTTGCTAAGAATGATGGTTTCCAGCTTCATCCATGTCCCTGCAAAGGATATTAATTCATCATTTTTTATGGTTGCTTAGTATTCCATGGTGTATATGTGCCACATTTTCTTTATCCAGTCTATCATTGATGGACATTTAGGCTGGTTCCAAGTCTTTGCTAATGTGAACAATGCCACAATAAACATATGTGTGCATGGATCTTTACAGTAGAATGATTTATAATCCTTTGGGTATATACCCAGTAATGGGATTGTTGGGTCAAATGGTATTTCTGGTTCTAGAGCCTTAAGGAATCGTCACACTGTCTTCCACAATGGTTGAACTAATTTACACTCCCACCAACAATGTAAAAGCATTCCTATTTCTCCACATCCTCTCCAGCAACTATAGTTTCCTGACTTTTTAATGATCACCATTCTAACTGTTGTGAGATGGTATGTCATTGTAGTTTTGATTTACATTTCCCTAATGACCAGTGATGATGAGCTTTTTTTCATATGTTTGTCATCTGCATAAATGTCTTTTTTGCAGAAGTGTCTGTTAATATTCTTCATCCACTTTTTGATGGGGCTGTTTTTTCTTGTAAATTTGTTTAAGTTCTTTGTAGATTCTAGATATTAGCCCTTTGCCAGATGGATAGATTGCAAAAATTTTCTCCCATTCTATAGGGTGCCTGTTCACTCTGATGATAGTTTCTTTTGCTGTGAAGAAGCTCTTTAGTATAATTAGATTCCATTTGTCAATTTTGGCTTTAGTTGCCATTGCTTTTGTTGTTTTAGTCTTGAAGTCTTTGCCCATGCCTATGTCTTGAATGGTATTGCCAAGGTTTTCTTCTAGGGTTTTTATGGTTTTAGGTCTGACATTTAAGTCTTTAATCTATCTTGAGTTAATTTTTGTATAAGGTATAAGGAAAGGATCCAGTTTCAGCTTTCTGCTTATGGCTAGCCAGTTTTCCCAACACCACTTATTAAATAGGGAATCCTTTCCCCAATGCTTGCTTTTGTCAGCTTTGTCAAAAATCAGATGGTGGTAGATGTGTGGTGTTATTTCTGAGGCCTCTGTTCTGTTCCATTGGTTTATATATCTGTTTTGCTACCAGTACCACGCTGTTTTGGTTACTCTAGCCTTGTAATAAAGCTTGAAGTCAGGTAGTGTGATGCCACCAGCTTTGTCCTTTTTGCTTAGGATTGTCTTGGCTTTGTGGACTCTTTTTTGATTCCATATGAAATTTAAAGTAGTTCTTTCCAATTCTGGGAAAAAAGTCAATGGTAGCTTAATAGGGATAGCATTGAATCTATAAATTACTTTGGGCAGTATGGCCATTTTCACAATATTGGTTCTTCCAATCCATGAGCATGGAATGTTTTTCCACTTGTTTGTATCTTCTTTTACTTCCTCGAGCAGTGGTTTGTAGTTCTCCTTGAAGAGATCCTTCACATCCCTTGTAAGTTGGATTCCTAGGTATTTTATTCTGTTTGGGGCAATTGTGAATGGGAGTTCACTCATGATGTGGCTCCCTGTCCCTTATTGGTGTATAGGAATGCTTGTGATTTTTGCACATTGATTTTGTATCAATCAAACTTTGCTGAAGTTGGTTATCAGCTTAAGGAGACTTTGGGGTGACATGATGGGGTTTTCTAAATACACAATCATGTCATCTGCAAACAGAAACAATTTGACCTCCTCTTTTCCTAATTGAATACCATTTATTTCTTTCTCTTGCCTGATTGCCCTGGCCAGAACTTCCAGTACTATGTTGAATAGGAGTGGTGAGAGAGGGCATCCTTGTGTTGTGCTGGTTTTCAAAGGGAATGCTTCCAGTTTTTGCCCATTCAGTATGATATTGGCTGTGGGTTTGTCATAAATAGCTCTTAGTATTTTGAGATACGTTCCATCAGTATCTAGTTTATTGAGAGTTTTAGCATGAAGGGCTGTTGAATTTTGTCAAAGGCCTTTTCTGCATCTATTGAGACAATTACGTGATTTTGTCATTGGTTCTGTTTATGTGATGGATTACGTGTATTGATTTGCATATGTTGAACAAGCCTTGCATCCCCGGGATGCAGCCAACTTGATCGTGGTAGATAAGCTTTTTGATGTGTTGCTGGATTCGGTTTGCCAGTATTTTATTGAGGATTTTCGCATCAACACTCATCGGGGATATTAGCCGGAAATTTTCTTTTTTTGTTGTGTCTCTGTGAGGTTTTGGTATTAGGATGATGCTGGCCTCATGAAATGAGTTAGGGTGGATTCCCTCTTTTTCTATTGTTTGGAATACTTTCAGAAGGAATGGTACCAGCTCCGCTTTGTACCTCTGGTAGAATTCAGCTGCGAATCCATGTGGTCCTGGGCTTTTTTTTGGTTGGTAGGCTATTAATTGCTGCCTCAATTTCAGAACTTGTTATTGGTCTATTCAGGGATTCAACTTCTTCCTGGTTTAGTCTTGGGAGGGTGTATGTGTCCAGGAACTTATCCATTTCTTCTAGAGTTTCTAGTTTCATTTGCATAGAGGTGTTTATAGTATTCTCTGATGGTAGTTTGTATTTCTGTGGGATTAGTGGTGATATACCCTTTACCATTTTTTTATTGCATCCATTTGATTCTTCTCTCTTTTCTTCTTTATTAGTCTGGCTAGCAGTCTATCTATTTTGTTGAACTTTTCAAAAAACCAGCTCCAGGATTCATTGATTTTATGAAGGGTTTTTTGTGTCTCTGTCTCCTTCAGTTCTGCTCTGATCTTAGTTATTTCTTGGCTTCTGCTAGCATTTCAATTTGTTTGCTCCTGCTACCCTAGTTCTTTTAAATGCAATGGTAGGGTATTGATTTTAGATCTCCCCTGCTTTCTCTTGTGGGCATTTAGTGCTATAAATTTCCCTCTACACACTGCTTTAAATGTGTCCCAGAGATTCTGGTACATTGTGTCTTTGTTCTCATTGGTTTCAAAGACCATCTTTATTTCTGCCTTCATTTCATTATTTACCCAGTAGTCATTCAGAAGCAAGTTGTTCAGTTTCTATGTAGTTGTGTGATTTTTGAGTGAGTTTCTTAATCCTGACTTCTAATTTGATCGCACTGTGGTCTGAGAGACTGTTTGTTATGATTTCTGTTCTTTTACATTTGTTGAGGAGTGTTTTACTTCCAATTATGTGGTCAATTTTAGAATAAGTGCAATGTGGTGTGGAGAAGAATGTATATTCTGTTGATTTGGGGTGGAGAGTTCTGTAGATGTCTATTAGGTCTGCTTGGTCCTGAGCTGAGTTCAAGTCCTGGATATCCTTGTAATTTTCTGTGTCATTCATCTGTCTAATATTGACAGTGGGGTGTTAAAGTCTCCCACTATTATTGTGTGGGAGTCTAAATCTCTTTGTGTGTCTCTGAGAACTTGTTTTACGAATCTGGGTGCTCCTGTATTGGGTACATATATATTTAGGATAGTTAGCTCTTCTGGTTGCATTGATCGTTTTTCCATTATGTAATGGCCTTCTTTGTCTCTTTTGATCTTTGTTGGTTTAAGTCTCTTTTATCAGAGACTAGGATAGTAACCCCTGCTTGCTTTTTTTTTTTTTTTTTTTGCTTTCCATTTGCTTGGTAAATATTTCTCCATCCCTTTATTTTGAGCCTGTGTGTGTCTTTGCATGTGAGATGGGTTTGCTGAATACAGCACATCAATGGGTCTTGACTCTTATCCAATTTCCCAGTCTGTGTCTTTTAATTGGGGCATTTAGTCCATTTACATTTAAGGTTAATATTGTTATGTGTGAATTTAATCCCTCCATTATGATGCCAGCTGGTTATTTTGCCCATTAGTTGTTGCAGTTTATTCATAGCGTCAATGGTCTTTACAGTTTGGCATGTTTTTGCAGTGGCTGGTACCGGTTGATCCTTTCCATGTTTAATGCTTCCTTCAGGAGCTCTTGTAAGGCAGGCCTGGTGGTGACAAAATCTCTCAGCATTTGCTTGTCTATAAAGGATTTTATTTCTCCTTCACTTATGAAGCTTAGTTTGGCTGGATATGAAATTCTGGGTTGAAAATTCTTTATGAGTGTTGAATATCAGCCCCCACTCTCTTTTGGCTTGTAGGGTTTCTGCAGAGAGATCTACTGTTAGTCTATGGGCTTCCCTTTGTGGGTAACCTGACCTTTCTCTCTGGCTGCTCTTAACATTTTTTCCTTCATTTCAATGTGAATCTGACAATTATGTCTTGGGGTTGCTCTTCTCAAGGAGTATCTTTGCGGTGTTCTCTGTATTTCCTGAATTTGAATGTTGGCCTGCCTTGCTAGGTTGGGGAAATTCTCCTGGATAATATCCTGAAGAGTGTTTTCCAGCTTGTTTCCATTCTCCTTGTCATTTTCCGGTACACCAATCAAACGTAGATTTGGTCTTTTCACATAGTCCCAGATTTCTTGGAGGTTTTGTTCGTTTCTTTTCACTCTTTTTTCTCTAATCTTGTCTTCTCACTTTATTTCATTGAGTTGATCTTCAGTCACTGATATCCTTTCTTCTGCTTGATCAATTTGGCTATTGATATTTGTGTATGCCTCATGAAGCTCTCCTGCTGTGTTTTTCAGCTCCATCAGGTCATTTATATTCTTCTCTAAACTGGTTATTCTAGTTAGCAATTCATCTAACCCTTTTTCAAGGTTCTTAGCTTCCTTGCATTGGGTTAGAACATGCCCCTTTAGCTCAGAGGAGTTTTTATTACCCACCTTCTGAAGCCTACTTCTGTCAATTTGTCAAACTCATTCTCTGTCCAGTTTTGTTCCCTTGCTGGCAAGGAGTTGTGATCCTTTGGAGGAAAAGAGGCATTCTGGTTTTTGGAATTTTCAGCCTTTTTGTGCTGTTTTCTCCCCATCTTCATGCATTTATCTACCTTTGGTCTTTAAAGTTGGTGACCTTTTGGCTGGGGTCTCTGAGTGGATGTCCTTTTTGTTGATGTTGATACTATTCCTTTCTGTTTGTTTTCCTTCTGACAGTCAGGCCCCTCTGCTGCAAGTCTGCTGGAGTTTCCTGAAGGTCCACTCCAGACCCTGTTTGCCTGGGTATCACTGGTAGAGGTTGCAGAACAGCAAAGATTGCTGCCTGTTCCTTCCTCTGGAAGTTTCGTCCCAGAGGGGCACCCGCCAGATGCCAGCCTGAGCTCTGCTCTATGAGGTGTCTGTCATCCCCTACTGGGAGGTGTCTCCCAGTCAGGATACACGGGGGTCAGGGACCCACTTGAGGAGGCAGTCTGTCCCTTATCAGAGCTTGAACCCTGTGCTGTGAGATCCACTGCTCTCTTCAGAGCTGCCAGGCAGGGATGTTTAATTCTGCTGAAGCTGTGTCCCCAACCGCCCCTTCCCCCAGGTGCTCTGTCCCAGGGAGGTGGGGGTTTTATCTATAAGTCCCTGACTGGGGCTGCTGCCTGTTTTTCAGAGATGCCCTGCCCAGAGAGGAGGGAATCTGCAGAGGCAGTCCGGCCACAGTGGCCTTGCTGAGCTGTGGTGGGCTCCCCACAGTTTGAACTTCCCAGTGGCTTTGTTTATACTGTGAGGGTAAAACCACCTACTCTACCCTCAGCAATGGTGGATGCCCCTCCCCCCACCAAGCTCGAGCATCCTGGGTCAAGCTCAGACTGCTGTGCTAGCAGCGAGAATTTCAAGCCAGTGGATCTTAGCTTGCTGGGCTCTGTGAGGGTGGGACGGCCAAGCCAAACCACTTGGCTCCCTGGCTTCAGCCCCCTTTCCAGAGGAGTGAACTGTTCTGTCTCAGTGGTGTTCTGAGCACCACTGGGGTATGAAAAAAAACTCCTGCAGCTAGCTCAGAGTCCACCAAAACAGCCGCCCAGTTTTGTGCCAGAAACCCAGAGCCCTGGTGGCTTGGGCGCTGGAGTGAATCTCCTGGTCCACAGGTTGTGAAGACCATGGGAAAAGCACAGTATCTGGGCTGGAGTACAAGGTACAGTCCCTAATGGCTTCCCTTGGCTAGACAAGGTGTTCCCTGACCCCTTGCACTTCCAGCATGAGGTGATGCCCCACCCTGCTTTCAGTCACCCTCCTTGGGCTGCAACCACTGTCCAACCAGTCCCAATGAGATGAACTGGTCACCTCAGCTGGAAATGCAGAAATCACCCACCTTCTGCATCAATCTCACCGGAAGCTGCAGACCGGAGCTGTTCCTATTCGGCCATCTTGCCAGCCAATTCTCTTCGATAATAATTCTCTTCGATAATAATTCTCTTCGATAATAATTCTCTTCGATAATAATTCTCTTCGATAATTGACTTCGGTAATGTCTAAATATTTCCCAATACAATTGTAAATTGTACAAGTATGAAAAAAAAGCATTTCCATTCAAAAATATAAAAATATCAGAGGCATTTGAGCCAGAGCAACTCCATCTTGTATAGGGGCTAGGTAAAATAAGACTGAGACCTACTGGTCTGCATTCCCAGGAGGTTAGGCATTCTACCAGGATGATATAGGTCAGCACAAGATACAGATTACAAAGACCTTGCTGATAAAAGAAGTTGCAATAAAGAAGCTGATCAAAACCCACCAAAATCAAGATGGTGATGAAAGTGACCTCTGATCATCCTCACTGCTCATTATACACTAATTATAATGCATTAGCATGCTAGAAGACACTCCTGCCAGAGCCATGACCAGTTTACAAATGCCATGGCAACATCAGAGAGTTACCCTATATGATCTAAAAAGGGAGGAACCCTCAGTTCTGGGAATTGCCCACCCCTTTCCTAGAAAACTCATGAATAATCCATCCCTTGTCTAGCATACAATCAAAAATTAACAACAAATATAAGCAGCTAAGCAGCGCATGCCACCACTCTGCCTATGGAGTAGCCATTCTTTTATTCCCTTACTTTCTTAATAAACTTGCTTTCACATCACTCTATGGATTTGCCTCCAGTTCTCTTGCACAAGATCTAATCAATTCGTTCATGTGACCTCACTTCTCCTGGATGCCAGACAAGAGCCCAGGAGCCATAAGTATGATAAAAAAGGATGTCATACTGGCCCTTTGCCCTCACTGGCAGAGGACAGCCACCTAGCATGGAAAGGTGGAGGGCCTACTGAGCTGTTAACACCTAAGCCATAGTGGATGGCAGAGCTAAAAGAGCACTGTATCACATCCCCTGGGGCTTTGGGAGCTGCAGGCACCCCAACTGGACGCTGCCACGGGGCCTGCACGGAGTTTGTGCTGCCAGCGCCCAAAGGTGCTCACTCTGGTTCCTGCACCCACTCACCTGTGCGCTCCCTCCTGCGAGGGGTGGAATGCAGCAGGTCCAAGTGAGTGGGGTTTGATCCCCCTGGTGCCACTGGTGCTGAAGTGGCTGGTGGATTCAAGCACTCATGCACGCCAGTTCCCAGGAGGAGTTGAGAGCAGCAGGCTGAGTAAAGGAGGCACCCACTGTTGCAAGTCCCACGAATGGGTCAGGGAAATATCTTGCTTCAAAGGCAGAAACATCTGCATGGAACTTTCCCTAACAAAAGTGGCAACTGGCTGGTTTGGGTAAGGCATATTCTATCCCTGCTATTCTGCACTATACGAGGCTTTCTCTAGGTAACTCTCAAGTTCAAGAACAGTTGCTCTTTACTGTAATTACGAAGAATACTTTTTGTAGACCCTGTCATATTTAAGGCCATGGCCTCTGGCATGATGAACATTAGTTACTGAATGCCATATTTCTAAAGGAAAGAAGGAACAAGTTAGCCACCTAGATCCTAAGAAAGACTTTTCAGAAATAATTGTGTCTAACAGTCAAGAAAGAAAATACAGAAATAGAAGTGGCACAATATTGCTCAAAATCTTCAGCAGCTTCTTGTTAATTTTAGGATAAAATCCTGACAGCATTATCAAAATACGAGGTAAAGGAGGAAGTGAAGTAAACCAGATATATGTGTTTTGAAAAAACTTTCCCAAATGATTCCGATATATTAGTGCCCATTCCTATGAAGCATTTTTGAGATAGATAACATCATCTCTATATACTCAGTAGACAGTATACATACTTCAAAGGTCAATTTGTATTAGGTGTAGAAATATGAGAAGCAGAATGGTTAAGCCATTATGCTCCCCCAAAAGATGACCAAATATGAATATATAATCAGCAGTAAACATCAAGAAAAAAAAACTGAGTTCAAAGTAGGTGCCATCACTTTCTAAATATAATTTTTTTCTAGTCATGATTAGCCCAGTTTTTCTCAGACTTGAGTTTTTAATGTAAAAATAATTATAAGTGTACCAATGTTGCTTTAAATACTGATATTTTAATGCCATATAAATACATACTAACATAATTAGATCTAAACTATTATGCATATAACTGCTTTATAACTATTAAATTAATATAAATTCACAAATTAAATATATTTAAATATTACAAAAACATTGACATTCAAATTAATAACATTAATTTCATAAGAAAGATGATGTTTAGCTGAAATGGTATTGATGTTGCATGCAAATAATATCAAGTTCACATATAAATTTAATTATTTTCTGAATATTTGTTTCAATAATAAGAGTATTCCTATTCAAGGCTTCCAGAGTAACAATGTGCCACACTGAGTAGCTGAAGATCTTATCCCACTACTAATATGTACAGAATGCTGGATAAAATATAGTCCACAAATACTAAGTACATATCAAAACTAAAAAGAAAAAAGTAGAAATCCTCAGGCATAAGAAAAATGGAGGTAACTCAAGTCATAACAATAAGCAGAGAAACTAAGAATTCAGTGGTAAAAGAGAGTATCAGGTCCAAATATATATACCCCTAAGGCCTTGAGATCACAATTTTAATGGTAAAAGCAGGAACTGAGGCACGATCTGAAAATAAAACTCCTTTCACTGGAACCTGAAAGGTTCCTATTCATGAAATGGGACTTAAAAGAAAAAAAAAAAAAAAAAAAAAAGGCCTTCAGCATCCAGACCAAGGCAGTAGCAAGAATGTTCATCTTTTCTGCTGAGTGCTGTGAGTAGAAAAGAGAAGCCTTCTGTGAGAAATCAAAACTCCAATCTCACAACAATGAGTGGTGCTACAAGAATCTCAAACCAAAATATTAACAAAAAAACTGGCCTCATAACAGTGAACTCCTGGAATACCCAACAGAAATAAATGCAAAACTCATTTCTAGGTATATTTCTACAACACATATGGCTGTTAGGGAAAAACAGACTTCTGCTGAAAATTAACTCACAAAGTTTACAAATCATCTGAGGACTTTTTACTTATCAAAAGGGAGTATCAGTAGACATAACAAATGGTTAAAACAACACCCTCCCAAAAAAAAGTTTAGTAAAATAAAACAATCTGATATGTTTAAATAATTATTCTTGATATTTTTTAAAAAATAAAAGAAATAGAGTTATACTGAAAGACCTTCCAGTGAAAAATAGTGACTTAAATAAAATAAATAGAACTTCTAAAAAGGCATTAACATTTTTAAATCTCAATGTATAGATTAATTAGCAAATTAGATACAACTGAAGAAAAAATTATTACATGGGAAGATGGACTTAAGAAAATTACCCAAAATCCAATACAATAAAAAAATAGAAAATATAATGAGAGAATGAATGTTATGGAAGATAGAATAAGAAACAGTCATCTGTCTATTTAAATAGGAGTTCCAAGAGAGAATAGGAAAGAGAAAGTATTGAAGAGAAAATAGCTAAGCATTTGCCAAAAATGATAAAAAACATGATCAAATTCAGAAAACAAATCTCACGCAAAAAATTAAAAAGAAATCCACACTGGATACATCATTGAGAAACTTCAGATAATTAAAGACAAAAATAAAACACTAAAAGCAACCTCAGAGAAATGATACATTGAATGTAACAGAAAAACAATTACATGGAGAATGCCCTAATTATAATTTCATTTATTCACTAATATTTATTGAATGCCAGGCACTGTTTTAGTTCCTGAGGATATAGCAGTCAACAAAACAGACAAAAATTCTTGCCTTCATGGAGATTACATACTGGTGATAGGAACAGAATAATATCTGCAAAAAACAAATATAAAACAAATGTGAATTCTAAATTCACTTTTTTCTTTCATTCAATAAATACTTATTAGGTACTTTTTATGTGCCAAACACTGTTTTAAGGTGTTGTGATGCATTAATGAAAAAGGGGACAAAAATTCCTAACTTCATTAAGCTTACATCATATGTAAATATATAAATAATAGACATAAAAATAGTTTTTAAATTACCATATGTTGGACTATAATAAGTGCTTTTTTTTTTTGGAGGTATACAACACCATGCCCGGTTAATCTTTTTGTATTTTTGGTAGAAATGGGGTTTCACAATGTTGGCCAGGCTGCTCTCAAACTGCTGATCTCAAGTGATTCACCCACTTCATCCTCCCCAAGTGCTGGGATTACAGGCATGAGCCACCACACCTGGCAATAAGTGCTATTTTTTAAAGTTGAGTACAGTAAGGAGGGTGAAGAGCAGCAGATGGAGTTAAGGCTAGAAGAGATTGTAATTTTAAACAAGTCAAAATTAAGACTCACTAACAAGGTAACTTTTGAGTAAGGACTTGAATGAGGGAGTTCCAGCTAAACTACATTGAAGAATAAAATAAGTACATTTGCAGATGAAAAACTGATATTAATTGATTCTTACTGAAAGAGATTAAATGATGTGTGGAGGAAACTACATACAAAGGAGTGGAATATAAAATGAAATGTTAATAATCAATATTCCTTTCATGTACACATTATACATTTATAAAAATTATCCATATAACAGATCACACTCATCTCTCAACAAATACTAAATACCAAGAATAAGTTTACAGAATATAAAGCAATAAAATTGGAGAACAAAAGTAAAAAGAAAATCAATTTAAGAATTACATTAAATTTCTACATAAAAATTGTGTTACATTCAGCATCTTCTGCTTGCTAAAAAATAAATTATATTACATAAAAATTATACTGCTAAATATTCATAGCTTAAGTTTCCATTTTATATGGATATATAGAATATTTAGAAAGTAACAGCATGACATATAAAAATATGTGGGTCGCAGATAAAGTAGTACTTAACAGGAACAGTTATAGCCAAAAAGTATATATTTGAGAAGAAAAAATACTGAAAACTTCTATCCAAGATCTCAACTCAAGAAGTTTTTAAAAGGGCAATAGAGTAAAATAAAAGAAAGTAGAAGAAAAAAGAAATAATGGGAATCAAATTTAATAAAATAGAAATCAAAGAATAGTATAAAGCAAATTAACAAAAAAAATTGGGTATTTGAAAACAATAGTCGTCATCAAACTTCTGATAGTAATGAACATAAAAAATATTAGAGAAGATAATATTAGAAATGAAAAATAAACAATTACAAGTAGAGATTTAAAAATCATAAGATAATATTATGAACTAACTTAAGCCAAGAAATTTGAAAATAGACAGGGCAAGTTGCTGGAAAAAATATAATTGAAATTGCCTTTGCAAAGATTATGACAGTGAAAGAAGTCTAACATGGCTGACTCCATTTGATTCTAACCTCACAAGCTGGCTGTCCTCACTCATTCCTAAATATAGGCCAAGCTAACTATGGGAAGAATTTAATTCATAGCTTGGCTTTGAAGGAAGGAAGACAACAGTCCCTCCCTAAAACTAACCCTCTCCTTGCTTAAGGACCAAAACTGCCTTTGTAAAACTAATGAAAGCCCAAGAGATTAGGACTGGGGCGAGCTGAATTCTGCTAAGATGTAGACGCAGTTTGCCCTTCTATGATCGTTTATTGCACCAGAGGTCACAAGATTTGCAACTACCCCAATTGCTCCTATAGGTGACATCACTATTTTAGAACCTAAGGTTGGTCTTTGAGATGTTTTTTTCAGACTTTTGCATCCTGACAACTGACTGACTCTACCTGGACCTGTGAATCATGACTCAACCAGTCCCATGGCCCCCACCCAGAGGCTGACAGTGCACAAGGATCATTTTCCACACACATATGATTTAACTTTCAACCAGTCTGCTGCACCCATTCCCTAGCCCCCCTGCCCACCAAAGTATCCTTGAAAAACCTAACCTCTAAGCCTTTGGGGAGATGGAGTTGAGTAGTAACTCCTGTCCTCCCACTTGGCTGCCTCATGATAATTAAACTCTACTGCAATAACACTGTCTCAAGTGCACTGGGTTTGTCTGTGCAGTGGGCAAGAATAACCCATCAGGCAATTACATAATTTACTTAAACTGACTAAAAAGAAATATACTACTTAAATAGATCTACACCCATTTGAGATATTGAATCAGAAGTCATAAAATTGACCTACAGAAAAAACACCATGCACAGATGGTTTCAAAAAAATCCTCTACTACACCTTCAGACAACTGAGATCTCCTATCTTATACAAAATGTTCCAGGGAGTAGAACTCTTTATGAAGCTCATGTAACCTCAATGCAATAATTTATAAAACTTTGACCTTCACATTGTTGAGGTGCAGAGAATGATACCCCAACATATAGTGCTTTGGCACACTGACCACTCCTAATTAAAAGCAGTCAGAAGGCCTTAGAAGCTGCCTAATTTTCTAAGCATCTCTTGTTTTTCCCCACCCACCTCCAAGTACAAGGAGGGACTCTCTCTGGAATTTTATGACCAAGGAAACTTCTTTCCAAAAGATAACCAATTGTCTTATTGAAAAACCAGGAAAAAATTAACCACTGGAGAAGAGACTAAAAGTCATCACCATACCCAGAGAGACTTTCCATCTGTTCCATGGAGTAACTCCAAGAGATTATCTAGGGAACTCTATCTGCATAATAAGACAACCTTTGTTCACAGGCCCCTCATTTTTCTGCCACCTCCCTCAGAGATGAGAGGAACTTTGCTCCAGGCGAGTGTCCTTTGGGTTTATTTCCCCTGAAAGTTATTAACTATTTCATCAAAATTGTCTACACCTCCCATTTCTCTCTGCCCTGGGAAGAAGGTATTTGAGCCTCAACCATCTGGCCCCTCTTTGAGTTTTACATCTGTGGGGACTCTCATGTCCATGTATACATAAATCAATTTGTAAGCCTTTTTTTATTGATCCAGTAAACCTTCACTGATTCAGTAAACCTTCACTGAGCACGGAAAGGAAGCTTTCCCTCCACCTCTACAACATAAAGATGAGGTTTACATTGAGATATTGTTGAAATTGGCATTATACGGTTATCTAATACAATGTTCTAGGAATCAAATACAAGAAGTCTACTCATTGCGTGTTTACTATTACAGTTACATAAAATCTTATTATGTAATCTACTTCATTTAAAATTTGGATGGAGAGCCTAAGCACCTCACTGGTTTAGTACCCTCCCTCCTCTGTTAATGCTCACCCACTGACTCTAGGACCCTGCAACTAACTTTGAAAGCCACTAGAATTGATTAAAATTACTTTTAAACAGGATTATATTGTAGTTTCTTCATAATTTATAACTTTCCTTGGACATACCCAAGCCTATCATAAAGGCATTATATCAAACAGACTTTTTCTTTACAAAGTCAATTATTATTTCGCGTGTATTCTTCTAGTGTTTACAAATTAATTTAATGTTATAAATATATCACAAAGCCTTTTGACGTAAAGTGTTTCTTCAGATTAATAGAGGTTTGTATTACTTTTATATAACTAGTTTACTTATTAAGATCATTTTCCTAAAATCCAAAAGCCTAAGGGAATCTAAGCACAGATGTGGCAGCAGATATAATGAATTGGACAAATATTTTAAGCCCACCTATGTTCACCAGGTAATCAGAATGACAGTAACAGCAAAATACCTCACAATCTCACAGTAGAGCCTACAGAATTTTTCTTTAAATGACCAACTTCAATCAAAGCCTCACTACAAAGTTTATTCTCTCTTCTAGTTATCTAAATATAGAGATGAAAAAAATATATGTCATTAGATAATTAAATTTTTGTGATATTTGTCTCTTGAAAAGTAAGTTTGAGGAAGTCCTAGCCACTGCAATCAGGCAAGAGGAAGAAATAAAAAGCATCCAAATAGGAAAATAAGTCATTATCTCTCTTCACTGATTATACGATTCCATACCTAGAAAACTCTAAAGACTCTCCCAAGAAGCTCCTGGAACTGATAAACAACTTCATGAAAGTTTCAGGATACAAAATCAATGTACAAAAATCAGTAGCATTTCCATGATGAGAATAGTAATAATAATAACCAAGCTGAGAAACAAATCAAGAACTCAATACCCTTTACAATAACCACACACACATAAATAAAATATCTAAGACTACATCTAACCAAGGCGGTGAAAGATCTCTGCAAGGAAAACTACAAAACACTGCTGAAGAAAATTACAGATGACACAAATAAATGGAAAAACATTCCTGCGCATGGACTGGAAAAATCAATATTGTCAAAATGGCCATACTGCCCAAAGAAATATACAGATTCAATACTATTCCCATCAAACTACCAACATCATTTGTCATATAATTAGAAAAAACTATCCTAAAATTCATACAGAACCAAAAAAAGAGTCTGAACAGCCAATAGAATCCTAAACAAAAAGAACAATGCCAGAGTCATCACATTACCCGACCTCAAACTATACCATAAAGCTACAGTACCAAAACAGCATGTTAATGGTACAAGAACAGACACATAGGCCACTGGAACAGAACAAAGAACTGAGAAATAAAGCCACACACCTACAGCCATCTGATCTTTGACAAAGTCCAGCAAAAACAAGCAATGGAGAAAGGACTTCCTAGTCAATAAATAGTGCTGGCATAGCTGGCTAGCTATATGCAGAAGAATGAACCTAGACCCCTACCTTTCACCATATACAAAAATTAACTAAAGATGAATTAAAGATTTAAGTGTAAGACCTCAAATTAGATAAAAATCCTAGAAGAAAACCAAGGAAACACCATTTTAGACATTGGCCTTGGGTAAGAATTTATGACTAAGTCCTCAAAAGTAATTGCAACAAAAGCAAAAATAGACAAGAGGGACCTAATTAAACCAAAGAGCTTCTGCACAGCAAAAGAAACTACCAAAAGAGTAAAGAGACAACCTACAGAATGGGAGAAAATATTCGCAAACTGTGCATCAACAAAGGTCTAATATCCTGAATCTATAAGGAATTTAATTCAATGGACAAAAAAACCAATAATCCCATTAAGAAACAGGCAAAAGACATGAACAGGCACTTCTCAAAAGACACACAAGTGGCCAACAAACATGTGAAAAATGCTCAATATCACTAATGATCAGAGAAATGCAGATCAAAACCACAATGAGATGCCATCTCACACTAGTCAGAATGGCTATTTTTAAGATTTCAGAAAGCAATAGATGTTGGCAAGGCTGTGGAGAAAAGGGAATGATTATACACTGTTTATGGGAATGCAAATTAGTTTAGCAGTTTGGAGATTTCTCAAAGAACTTAAAACAGAACCACCATTTGACCCAGCAATCCCATTACTGAGTATATATGCAAAAGAAAATAAAGTATTATACCAAAAAGATACCTGTACTCACATGCTCATTGCAGAGATATTTAAAATAGCAAAGACACAGAATCAACATAGGTGCCCATCAATAGTGGACTGGATAAAGACAATGTGGTATATATACACCATGGAATACTATGTAGCCATGAAAAAGAATGAAATCATGCCCTTTGCAGTAACATGGACAGAGCTGAAGGCCATTATCCTAAGCAAATTAATACAGGAGCAGAAAACCAAATACCCCATGTTCTCACTTATACATGGGAGCTGAATATTGGATACTCATGGGCATAAAGATGGCAACAATAGACATTAGAGACTACTGTGAGGAGGTAAGGAGTGGGGCAAAGGTTGAAAACTAACTATTGGGTACTATGCCCAGTTCCTGGGTGACGGGATCAATCATACCTCAAACCTCAGCATCACACAATATACTCAGGTAACAAACCTGCATATGTACCACCTGAATCTAAAATATAAATTGAAAACATTTTTAAATGAGAAGCTAAAACTAAAGTGCAGAACTAAAGGGAAGAAACTCCTGTAGTATATAAGCTGCAAGAAGCCCTGAAATTCAATTTAGAAATAGATAGTGGTGATGTTATGAAACGAATTGTCAAAATGGAATATAGGGTTCCAAAAATAATCCATTTAGTCCACATATTATATGGCTTCCATTATTTTTTATTTTTTTATTTTTTGAGATGGTGTCTTGCTCTGTCACCCAGGCTGGAGTGCAATGGCATGATCTCGGCTCACTGCAACCTCTGCCTCCCGGGTTCAAGTGATTCTCCTGCCTCAGCCTCCCTAGTAGCTGGGACTACAGGCGTCCACCACCACGCCCAGCTAATTTTTATATTTTTAATAAAGACAGGGTTTCACCATGTTGGCCAGGATGGTCTCGATCTCTTGACCTTGTGATCTGCCCGCCTCGGCCTCCCAAAGTGCTGGGATTACAGGCATGAGCCACTGCGCCTGGCCACATGGCTTCCATTATTGCTAGGTCTCTTCACTAGATCAGAAAGCAAAGCGAAAACAGTATTTCACTTCAAAACCATTAATTTATATATGTGCTCTTCTTAAATAGTTGAATATATTAAAAATTTGTAAATATTAATATCTAATAGAAGACTTTTGTTAACCTAAAAAAATTCTCAAAAAAAGTAAGTTTGATATAATGGAAATTCAAAATTTGGGCAAATTATTTAAGACAGGAAAATACCATGTAAAAAAAATTTAAGCACTGAAGTTGCTGTTCATGTAGAAAACTAACAACAAAAAAGCGAGGTATCTTAAATCTCAAAATCTAAAATACACACACACAGATAGATGGTGATTAGTTAGATGATTGATAGATAGATAGAGATAGATAGATAAATATCCCTGGTGTAAAGTGTGTTAATCAGCCCCAAATCCTAATATCAAAAGTGGAATGAAGCAGAACACTCAAGAAAATAAAGGATAAAATTATTGATAGGAAGTTATGAACTAGTAGTAACACAAGCTATGAGAAAAACCAATTATTTATTATAAATAAATTAAAACCACAATAAGATACCACTACTCATCCCCTAGAATATCTAGAATTAGAAAGATAGACAATACCAAGTGTTTGCAAGGATATTGAGAAACTACATCATACATTGCTAATGGGAATATAAAATGACACTGTCATTATGAAAAATAATTTGGCAGTTCTTGAAAAAGTTAAACATAAACTTACCATATAACCTAGAAATTTCCCATCTAGGAATCTACCAAAGACAAAAGAATACACCTGTCTAAACCAGGACATTTATACAAACGTTTACAGCAACAGTTTATATATTTAAAAACTGGAAACAACCCAAATGTCCACCAACTGGGGGAAGGAACTTTTTTAAATGTGATATATGTATATTATGGAATATTATTCAGCAATAAAAAGGAATGAACTACTGATATAGACTACACCATGGATGAACCTCAAAAACATTATGGCAAGTGAAAGAAACTAGACATGAAAGGTAACATATTGTAAGATTCAACTTACATGAAATGTCCAGGAACGGCAAATTTGTACAGACAGAAAGCAAATCAGTTGTGGGCTGGGGCTGGAAGTGAGGATCTTTTTATGATGATGGGAATGCTCTAAAACCAGACTGTGGTGATAGTTTCACAACTTTCTAAATTTACTAAAAATTGTTGAATGGTACACTTATAGTGGATAAATTATATAATATGTAAATTAGTCCTCTATAAATATGTCTTTTTAAAAGTGCTGTGAGTTGGCTAGGCACAGTGGCTTATGCCTGTAATCCCAGCACTTTGGGAGGCTGACGCAGGAGGATTGTTTGAGCCCAGGAGTTTGAGACCACCCTAGGCAACATAGTGAGATATCATCTCTACAAAAAATTTAAAAATTAGCCAGGTGTGATGGTGTGTGCCTGTAATCCCAGCTATTCAGGAAGTTGAGGTGGGAGGATTGCTGAGCCTGAGAGGTCAAGGCTGCAGTGAGCTGTGATCATTCCATTGCACTCCAGCCTGGATGACAGAGTAACATCCTATGTCAAAAAAAATGGAATAAAAATAAACGCTGTGAGCTGTGTAAGGCCAGGCATGGTAGCTCAAGCCTGTAATCCCAGCAGTTTGGGAGGCCGAGGCAAGAGGATCATTTAAGGGCAAGAGTTTCAGATCAGCCTGAAAAACACAGTGAGACTCCACTTATACAAAATAAATAAATAAACACAATTAGCCAGGCATGGGTGGTTGAGGAAGGAGGATCCCTTGAGCCCAGGAGTTCAAGGTTGCAATGAGCTATGATCATGCCAATGTACTCCAGTCTAGGTGACAGACTGGAGTGACAGACTGGACCCTATCTCAAAAAAAAAAAAAAAAAAAAAAAAAAAAGCTATGTAAACTTTCATTTTTCCTTATTTTAACTCAGAATAAATGACAAAAATATTTTCAAAAACCCTGCAATTCCTGCCAGTATTACAAAAGGGAAACTATATTCATAATTTTTCAAATTAAGGCTTAAGCAACTGTTCACCAGTTTTCAAAATTTCCCTTGCATTAGCACTTAAAACTCTGAAGTCATAGTATAATGAAAGCAAGAAGCATATTTGGCAATAACCAATTATTAGAATAGACAAAGCATAAAAGACTTGTCAAATCAACCTCATAAGAAGTTTTAGCAAACATGGTTCTATAGAGATATCAGACAGTGTATACTAACTTCATTATACTATAAATCTTACAACTGTTCTAATCACAAACTGGTACAGTTCTCTTAGATCTATAAGTCTTCTGATTGAAATTTCTCTCTTAAATAATGTAATAATGATGTTTATGGCAACAATTTGAACACTTATAATATGCCAGTTACTATGCTAACCATTCACATTTAAAATCTCATTTAGTCCTTACAAAAATCTTTTTATATATTCATTGTTCACTCCATTTTACAGATACAGAAAGCGAGGGTCAGAGAGATTGAGTAAAGGTGCAAAGTTACACAGCCAGTAAATTACTTATCTGCAGGTTGAGTTAGTGGCCAATATACTTAACCACAGAACTATGTTTTCTACCTTTCAAAAAAGCAATACTGTACCTTTGCTTGAAAAAGGAACTGTACCACCAGAAAATGTCACTGTAGGTTTCTGGTTACAAAGCAAGAATGCCCACCTGTGCCGGAGTTAATTCTACTGACACTTTTGGAGTAAAGTGTAAGAGTCATGAGCAGTGGGTGAAAATAAAGTTGAGCCAGGCAACTTTTATATTACTTAGAACTACTTTCACCCTAGAGTCCTTGTAAACCTGAAAAGAACAAGTTTTAAATTATTATTTAATTTAGAGCTAAGAATTCCTTGGGTATCAGTGAGAAGAGAAAATGAGAGAAGGGAAATGTTTACCATTTGTATTGACCATTCGGTTTTAGCCAGAAAATTTGCTACACTCTTCATGTATATACTTTATTTCATTTATCCTCAAAACCAACTCCTTAAAGTATTAGTATCTTCAATTTCCATATTAAAAACTACAGACTTCTGAGAGATAAAGTGAATTGCCCCAAATCACACAGTTAATAAGTGGCAAAGCCAGGATTTAATCCAGAAGCTCATGTTTTCACTATACCATGCTCACAATCTAGGATTCTACTGTTTATTTCAGAATTGCTTTTCTCCAATTCAAAAATGGCCTTGTCTCATGCCTTTCATCAAACAGTAAGTATTCCCTAAAGCCCAGTCATGGACTTCCCATCTATTCATTCATTCATTCATTCCCATTTGCTGAGCCCTTTTATGTGCCAGTCAGAGCTAAATGGTGAATTAGAGGAATCTCCTTCCTTTAGAGACATGGCAGTCTGGTAGTATATAATTTTAAAAACTAAAATGTGATTTTAAAATGATAGCATTAAGCTCAAGACACAATGCAAACATAGAGAAGGGAGTGCCTAAGTTATTTCTCCAGTTCTTCTAATGTATAATATCTTCAGGATTAAATATATATTCCTTGGCTCACCTTTAAAGCCTTTAATCCCTCTGGTCACATTTATACTCAATTCAATATTGATTGAACACCTATTGTGGGTATTAAAAGGCTGTATGCCATAATGGAAAGAGGATAGACTTGGAGTCAGATAGGCATGAGTTTATCCCATTCTCTCTCACTTACTAGCTATGTAAACTTGAGCAAGCAGCTTTACCTCCTTTAGCCTCAGTGGGATTTTTTTAAATCAATTTTATTGAGGTATAATTTACATAAAATAAGATGCTTCCATTTTAAGTTTACAGTTTGATGCATTTTGACAAATGTCTATACTCATGTAACCAACACAACGATCAAGACATAGAGCATTTCCATAACTCCAAGAGTTGCACAGCAATATTTATAGCTTTTTCATAGTAGCCTCCAACTGGACCCCAAATGTCCATTAGTAAATGAATGGATTAAAAAAAAAAAGTTCCCCTGTGCCACTTCCCAGCCAATCTGTCCTTCCACTCCTGGACTCCAAACCTTAGGCAACCACTATCTGCTTTCTGTCAAGACATATTAGACTTTTAAGTAGAATTTCATATAAATGGAATCATATATTATGTACCCTTTCATATCTGGCTTACTTTGTTCAGCATAGTGTTTTTGAGATTGATTTATGTTGTTGCATGTTGTATAGTTTAATGTATTTCATTCCTTTTTATTGTTGGATAATATTCCTTTATATGGATACACCAAAACTGGTTTATCTGTTCACCAAGCCATGGACATTTGGAATTCAGTCTGGGGCTACTACGAATAATGCTGCTATAAACATTCTTATACAAAGCTTTGTGTGATCAAATATTTTCATTTCCCTTAGGTAAATATATACAAGTGGAATGGTAGATTAAAATAATAAGTTTAACTTTTTTAAAAAACTACCAAACTGTCTTTCAAAGTGGTTGTACCATTCTACATTCCCACCAGAAATGTATGGGTTCCTGCCAACATTTCGTATAAGCTTTTTAAATTTTAAGCTATCTAAATTTGTCTAGTAATATCTCACTGTGGCTTTAATTTGCATTTTCTTAATGTCTAAAGATGGTAAACACATTGTAAGTGCTTACTTGCCATTAGAATATCTTGTTTTCAAAAAGTTTTTTTCCATTATTACGTGGTTTGTCTTCTTCTACAGTTGTAAGACTTCTTTATAATACGAGTCATTTGTCAGACGTATGCATCACAAATATTTCCTCTCATTCTCTGGCTTCCCTTTTCATTTTCTTTATGGTGTCTTTTAAAAGGCAGAAGTTTTTAACTTTGATAAGGTTCATTTTTTCCTTTTTCCATTTTTTCATGCACTTGGGACCCTGAAAAATCTTTTCTCATTCCATGGTTGCAAGGATTTTCTCCTATGGTTTCTTCTGGAGGTTTTATATTTTCAGTTCTTGTGCTTAGGTCTGTGATCCATTTTGAGTTATTTTTCAACATGATATGCCCAAAGTTCACTTTTTCCACATTCTAGTTCTACTGGTGCTGGAACTCAATGTTCTAGCATCACTTGTTGAAAAGACTACCATCCTCCCCATTAAAGTATTTTGCCACTTTTGTCAAAAATCAATTCACCCTATACATTGAATCTATTTTTGGTCTCTCTACCCTGTTCCACTGATCTATATATGTATCCTACGTCAATACCACATTTTCTGGATTATTTTAGCTTTATAATAAGTCTCAACATTTGCACTTGTCCAACTTCTCCTTCTTTTTCAAAATTGCTTTCATTATTCTAGGCTTTTGGCATTTATAGAAATTTTAGAATCAATTTGTCAATTTTTTAAAAAGCAGAGATTTTGGTTGAGATTGCATAGAATTTATAGAGCAATTTGGGGAGAACTAGCATCTTAACAATATTGAATTTTCCAAGCAATGAACAAAAAATATCTTTCTATTTATTCAGGTTTTATTTAATTTCTGATAGCAAAGTTTTACAGTTTTCAGTGAACAGGTCTTGATTTTGTTAAATCTATCCCTAAATATTTCATATTTTGATGTGTGGTAAATTGTCCTGTATTATTTTAATTTTTGTTATCACTAGTATATAAAACAATTGAGTTCTGTATATTGATCTTGTATCCTATGATGTTTCTAAACTCACAAGTTTTATGAGCATTTTTGTAGATTCCATAGGATTTTCTACAAAACTAATTATGTGAACTATGCATTAAACAGTTTTACCTCTTTCTTTACAATATGTATGTTTTTTATTTCTTTTTCTTCCCTTACTACACTGGCTAGGTTCTCTAGCCAGTGATGAAAAGTGATGAAAGTAGTTATCCTTGTCTTAGGGGAAAAGGATTCAATATCTGATGATTAAGTATAAATGTAAGCTGTGGGTAGAGCGGTTGAGATAAAATTCATATAAAATGAAATTCATCATTTTAATCATTTTAAAGTATACAATTTAGTGATTTTTAGAATATTCACAATATTGAGCAACCATTACCACTATATAATTCCAAATTTCAGAACATTTTCATCAATGCCATACTCATTAAGCAGTCACTCCCCATTCCCCTCACCCTTAGCCTCTAGCAAACACTAATCTACTTTCTGTCTCTATAGATTTGCCTACAGTAGACATTTCAACTGGAATCATACAAAATGTGAGTGACCTTTAGTGACTGGTTCTTTCACTTAGCATAATGTTTTCAAGTTTTAGCCATACTGTAGCATGTATCAGCACTTCATTCCTTTTTATGGCCAAATGGGTACTCCACTGTGAATATACCACATTTTCTTTATTCATCAGTTGATGGACATTTGGATTTTTTCTACTTTTTAGCTACTATGAATATTGCTGCTATGAACACTAATTTACACATCTTTGTATAAATATATACATTTTCAATTCTCTTGGGTATACACCATGAAGTAGAATTACTGGATCATGTGGTAACTCTATACTTAATTTTTTGAGAAACTGCCACACAGTTTTTCACAGCAGCTACATTTTACATTCCCTCCAGCAATGTATCAGGGTTCCAATTTTTACCATGCCTGCCAACAATTATTATTTTCATTTGTTTTTATCATAGCCATCCAAGTGGGTGTGAAGTGATATCACTTTGTGCTTCTGATTCAAATTTCCCTAATGATGAATGATGTTGGACATCTTTCCATGTGCCTATTGGTCATTTGCATATCTTTTTAGGAAAAATGTCTTTTCAAAAATTTGCCAATTTTTAATTGGGTTGTCTTTTTTATGTTAATCCATAGAATTATTTACATATTCTGAATACTAGACCCTTATCAGATGCATGATTTGCAAGTATTTTCTCCCATTGTGTGGGCTGTCTTTTAACTTTCCTTTGAAGCACAAATGGTGAAGTCCAATTTATCTCTTCTTTCTTTTCCTGCTTGTGCTTTTGGTGTCATAGTTAAGAAATTATTGCCTTATCCAAAGTCGTGAAGATTGTCTTAGTCAATCTGGGCTGCTATAGCAGAATACCATAGACTGGGTGGCTTAAACAACAAACATTTATTTCTCAAAGTTCTGGACGTTGGAAGTCTGAGATCAGAGTGCCAGCATGGTCAGGTTCTGATGAGGGTCCTCTTCAGGGTTGCAGATGCTGACTTATCATTATATATTCATATGGCAGAAAGAGGGCAAGAGAGTTCCCATGGTCCCATTCATGAGGGGTCTGTCCTGATGCCCTAATTAACTCTCAGAGGCCCCACCTCCTAATACCATCACTTTGGGAGTTAGGATTTTAAAATGTGAATTTTGTGGGGAACGCTAACATTTGGTCCATTGCAAAGATCTACATCTATGTTTCCTTCTAAGAGTTTTACAGTTTTAGCTCTTATATTTAAGTCTCTAATCCCCTTTGAGTTAATTTTGTTATATAATGTGGAGTAGGGACCCAAATTCATTATTTTTCACGGAGCTAGCTATATGTCCTGGCACCATTTGTTGAAAACACTTTTCTTTCCCCCTTGAATGGGCCTTGGCATTGTTGTTGAAAATCAGGTGACCACACATGTATGATTTTATTTCTGGACTCTCAATTATATTCCATTGATTTATGTGTCTATCTTTATGCTAGTGCCACACTGTCTTGATTACTATAGCCTCGTAATAACTTTTGAAATTAGGAAGTGTGAGTGCTCCAAATTTGTTCTTTCTTTTCAAGATTGTATTAGCTATTTGAGACCCCCTCATAATTTTGTATGAATTTTAGAATCAGCTTTTTCACTTCTGCAAAAACAGCTATTGGTATTTTGATAGGGATATATTGAATCTTTATATCAATACAGGAAGTATTACCATCTTAACCATATTAAGTCTTCCAACCCATGAACATAAAATGTCTGTTTATTTAGGTCTTTTTCATTTATTTGAGCAATGTTTTAGAGTTTTAGTCTTTCACTTCCCTGGTTAAGTTTATTCCTAAATATTGTATTCTTTTTGATGCTATTGTAAATGAACAATTTTGGATTGCTCATGACTGATGTAAAACTAGCTTTTGTGCATTGCTTTTGTATTCTACAATATTTCTGAGCTTGTTTATTAGCTCTACTCATTTTTTTTTTTGTAGATTCTTTAGAGTTTTCTAAATACAAGATCATGTAATCTGGGAATATATTTTTACTCCTTCCCTTCCAATTTTTTTGGAAAGAATTTTCCTATTTTTCCTAGCTGGAATTTCCAGTACAATGTTTAATAGGAGTGGCAAGAGCAAACATCCTCATCTTATTATCAATCTTAGGAGGAAAGCTTTCCATCTCTCACTATTAAGTATGATGTTAACTGTGGGGTTTTTGTAGATTCCCTTTTGCAGGCTGAGGAAGTTTCTTTTTAGTCCTAGTTTTTTGAGTATTTGTATTATGAAAGTGTGTTAGATTTTGTCAAATGCTTCTTCTGTATCCATTGAGACAATCATTTAAATTTTTTCCTCCATTTTATAAATATGGTGTATTACATTCATTAGTTTTCACATTTTAAACCATCTTTGCATTCTTGGAATAAATCTCAATCCCTCATAGTGTAAATTCTTTTAATGTGCTACTAGATTTTTTTTTTTTTTTGAGATGGAGTTTTGCTCTTGCTGCCCAGGCTGGAGTGCAGTGACACGATCTCGGCTCAATGAAACCTCTGCCTCCCAGGTACAAGTGATTCTCCTCTCTCAGCCTCCCAAGTAGCTCGGATTACAAGCATGCACCACCAAGCCTGGCTAATTTTTTTGTATTTAATAGAGATGGGGATTCACCATGTTAGTCAGGCTGGTCATGAACCCCTGACCTCAGGTGATCCACCCACCTCAGCCTTCCAAAGTGCTGGGATTACAGGCGTGCATCACCACACCTGGCCACTAGATTTTGTTCGCTAACATTTTGTTGAGGATTTCTGCATCTGTATTCATAAGGGATGTTGGTCTACAATTTTCTTGTACTGTATTTGGCTTTGGTATCAGAGTAATATGGACCTCATAGAATTAATTAGACAGTATTCTCCCCTCCTCAATTTTTCGGAATAATTTGAGAAAGATTGCTCTTAATTCTTTAAACATTTGGTAGAATTCACCATCGAAGCTATCTGGTGCTGGGCTTTTTGTGGTTGGAGGTTGTTTCATTATTAATTCAATATCTTTACTTGTTATCAGTCTATCCAAATATTTCTTTTTTATTCAGTTTTGGCAAATTATCTGTTTCTAAAAACTTGCACATTTCAACTACATTGTCTAATTTGTTTGGCATACAATTGCTTATAGTATTTTCTTATAATCCTTCTTATTTCTGTAAGATCAGTGTAAACCTCACACTTTCAATCCTGATATTAGTTATTTGAGTCATCTCTCTTTTTTTTAATAGTCTAGCTAAGTTTGTCAATTTTGTTGATCACTTTGTTTCGGTTTCATTGATTCTTTCTGTTGTATTTCTATTTCCCATTCTGTTTATCACCACCCTAATCTTTATTATTTCCTTCCCTGTTTGCTTTGGGTTTAGTTCATTCTTCTTTTTCTAGTTCTTAAGGTGGAAGATTGGGTCATTTATTTGAGATCATTCTTCTTTCTTTTTTGTTTGTTTGTTTGTATTTTGAGATGGAGTCTCACTCTGTTGCCCAGGCTCAAGTGCAATGGTGTGATCTCAGCTCACTGCAACCTCCACCTCCCAGGTTTGAGCAATTCTCCTGCCTCAGCCTCCTGAGTAGCTGGGATTACAGGCACCCACCACCACACCCAGTTAATTTTTGTATTTATAGTAGAGACGAGGTTTTGCCATGTTGGCCAGGCTGGCCTCGAACTCCTGACCTCAGGTGATCCGCCCTCCTCGGCTTCTCAAAGTGCTGGGATTACAGGCATGAGCCACCACACCCAGCCTCTTCTTTCTTAATATAAGTATTTATAGCTATATGTTTCCCTCTGAGCACTGCTTTAACTGCATAAGTTTGGTATGTTGTTCTGTTTTTTCTTTATTCATCTTAAAGTATTTTGTAATTTCACTTGTAAATTCTTCTTTAAACTACTGGTAATTTAAGAGTGTATTATTTAATTTTAACATATTTGTGATTTTTCCACATTTCCTTCTGTTACTGATTTTCAATTTCATTTCATTGTGGTTGAAGAGCACACTTTGTATGATTTCAGCCTTTCAAACATGTGAAAAAATGCTCATTATCATTAATCCTCAGAGAAATGGAAATTAAAACCACAATGAGCTACCATCTTACATGAGTCAGAATGGCTATTACTAAAAAGTCAAAAAACAACAGATGCTGGTGAAGCTGCAGAGAAAAGGGGAAGCTTATATGCTGTTGGTGGGAATGCTTATACACCGTTGGTAAATTAGTTCAGCCATTGTGGAAAGCACTTTGGAGATTTCTCAAAGAACTCAGAAGCACATTTGGCCCAACAATTCCATTACTGGGTATATACCCAAAGCAAAATAGATCACTATACCAAAAAGATACATGCACTCACATTCATCACTCAGAGCACAGATGGACATAAACAAAGGGACAACAGTCACTGCACACTACTAGAGGGAAGAGGGGGAGGTACGAAGTGGGGCATGGGTTGAAAAACTACCTAGTAGTTACTATGCTTACTACCTGGGAACAACATATTCATGTAACAAACCTACATATGTGCCTCCTGTATCTAAAATAAAAGTTAAGATGTTTTTTAAAAAAACAAATTTTGAAAAACTTGTATCACCCACTGTAAGCTTGATAGTTTTCCTATATATGAAATGGATGATGATATTAATAAATGTGGTTATCTGATATTCTATAATGAAATATGTCAACATTTGGAAGATCTGAAAAAAACTCATTGAGACTTATTTTGTGGCATAATCTATGGTCTATCCTCAAGAATATTCCATATGGACTTGAGAAAAATATGGATTCTGCTGTTATTGGTGGATTGTTCTATAGATGTCTGTTAGGTCCACTTGGTTTACAGTGTTGTTTGGTGTCACTATTTCTAATGAGAAATCAATGGTTAATCCTATTAGACTCCCTTGTACTAATGAGTTGCTTCCCTCTTTCTTCTTTTAAAATTCTCTTTGGCTTTGGCTTTTATCAGTTTGATTATGTTGTGTGGATCTCTTTGAGTTTACTCTACTTGGGGTATATTGAGCTTCCTGGAAGTGTAGGTTAATGGTTTGCATCAAATTTCAGAAGTTTTCAATTATTATTTCTTCAAATACTTCAAATACTTCAAATTTCTTTCTTCAAATACTTCATATTTCCATTTCTCTGTCTCTTTCTCTCCTCTCTTGATAATTCCATTATGTGTATGTTGGTACACTTAATGGTGTCTCACAGATCTCTATGGCACTGTTCACTTTTTTCATTTGTTTCCTCTCTGTTCCTCAAATTGCATAATCTCAACTGATTTATCTTCCAGTCACTGAATTTTTTTTCTCCTACCTGTTCAAATGCTGTTGAGCCTCTTCAGTAAATCTTTCAATTATTGTACTTTTCAAACCAGAATTCCTGTTCGACTTCTTATAATTTTTAATATTCTTATTAATATTCTTTATTTTGTGAAATATTGCTCTCATGGTTTTTCTTAGTTTTTTTAACATGGTTCAATTTAGTCTTTGAACATATTTAAAACAACTGATTTAAAATCTTTGCCTAGTTAATCCAATCTCTAGGCTACCTAAGGACAGTTTATATTGATGGTTTTTTCTCCTGTGCATGGGCCATGCTTTCTTGTTTCTTTGCATGTCTTATAAATTTTTGTTTAAAATTGGTCACTTAAAATATAATGTGGCAACTTGTGAAATGAGATTTTCTCACCCTTCCCTAGGATTTGTTGTTTCAGGATGTTCCGTTGCTTTTATTTGTTTAGTAACCTTTTATGAACTAATTTTGTAAAGTTTTTTGTATTCTTTGTCATGTGTGGCCTCTGAAGTTTCTTTTCCCTTTGCTTAGTGATCAGCTGATGATTAGACAGAGATTTCCTTAATCATTAGAAACCAAAAATCTTCCTGTCTTTGCAGAAGAACTCTTGTGTATGCTAGGATACACCTTCAGCCCTCATACAAGTAGTTACAACTCTGCCTTAGCCTTCATGTTCTGATTCTGCAGAGGCTCAAAGTCAGCCAACAGGGACTTTGAACTTGCTCAGATTAAACTTGCTCAGGTTTCCTGGGCATGTGCACAGCCATCCATACACATGCATTTGGTCTCCCAATTTCATAAGAAAAAGTCAGAACTTTTCAAAGCCTTTATCCCCAAAGTATCTTATTATCCAGCTTCTTCCCAAGAATTTTAGTTAGTCTTTTGCTCACCTGAACTGTTATCTATTGCATCCAATGAAAACAACTAAAATATTTGCTTATAAATGCTTTTGACTAATGTACCAGTACTGGGTTTACTATTTTAGTACTGGGTAAGTTCTGAGTTAGGTGAGATAAAGATAAATCTTTTGAGCTGGCCTTTCAAGAAGCTACCAGATATATTTGTCTGTTTTAATAGATATATCTATAGCAGAAATGCAGGTTTTATTTCCAGGAGTAATGCTGATCTGAGAAACATAAGAAAGGACCAGAGTAAGTTTTTTTTAATCCATAAAACTCACTGTCCTTACAGAGATTCAGCTTCTTTCTCTTGACAAAGTGCTCTTCTAATCACTACAAGCTTTTGGTTAATTTCCAAAGTGCTGAGAAAGTTGATTCTGAAAGTTTTGGCCAGTTTTTTATTTGCTTTTATGGAAGGATGAACTTTTAAAAGTCCTTACTCTGCCATTTTTCCAGCTGTAGGTTTTCATAATGTTTCTATATTTAGGGTTCATTGAGCTTCTGCGATCTAGAGATTTATAGTTTTCATCACATGGAAAATTAGAATAACTATTGAACATTGTTGTTGCAAGGCTTATCAATAGTTTACATAAGGAGCCTACAACAAGATCTTGCAGATGGCACTCAATGAAAATTATTATTGGATGTATGCCAGACACACAGTGAGAAAAAGAATCACAAAATTTGCTTTCTGGGAACTCAAAATGTATTTGATTTTTATTACTTCCAAAAATTCCCATGTTTTCCTTGTTACAGTTTATTTCCTTTCCTTATTTTTCCCAAATATCTATATTTTCCTCCCTGTCCCCTATGCATTCATCTTTCTTTGCATACCAAGAACTTTTATCCCATTCAAGTCCCTATTCAAGATTTCCTTCTGGGAAGCCCACCCACAATTTTCTCTGTAAGAAACATGAGATGAATGCAGGCAACTGCACCCATTTGAACCAAGTAACTGAGAAATACACAAAATTCACACATGCATGCAACTCAAACATCTACTAACTTCCTAAGTTCACTTCATGTGTTAGGGACACATTCATCCACATCTGTTATTAAAAGTTTCTGTCTGATTTCAAATAACCTTTGATATAGTTTGGATGTCCTGCCCAAAGCTCATGTTAAATTGTAATCCTCAATGTTGGAGGTAGGGACTGATGGAAGGTATTTGGATCATGGGGGCAGATCCCTCATGAATGGCCTGGGCCATTCCCTTGGTGATAAGTGAGTTCTCACTCTGAGTTCACACAAGTCCTGATCGTTTAAAAGTGTGTGGCATCTCCCCTTCCCCCACACTCTCTCAATCCTGCTTTTGCCATGTGACATGGCTGGTCCCATTTCACCTTCAGCCATGAGTAAAATCTCCCTGAAGCCTCTCTGAAAGCTGAACTCTGTAGGTGTCATATTTGTACAGACTGAAGAACCATAAACCAATTAAATCTCTCTCATTATAAATTACCCAATCTCAGGTATTTGTTTATAGCAATACAAGAATGGCCTAATACAACCCTCCTTCCAACACTTCACAATAACTCACAAGCTACAACGTTTATGGCACCTATTTTTACAAGCAAACTTCAGGTCTTTTTCAAGGTAAAGTGCTATATTTACATATTTATTAAACAAGCAAGGACTTTTACCCTCCACAGAGTGAATTAGGAGTACTGGGATGGTCAAAAATAATTCATAGTGACTATAGTAGAATCAAGAGTGTAAGGCACTGTGATAAGTGTTAATGAGTCAGAGTCCAGTAGTGTAGCGGCTAGTAGCCACTGGTGATAGCAAAGTGCCAGTGTGCCAGTATCACACTCTTTCTGTGGATAAATCTTGCGTGTGCTTTGTGTTTCTTAGTTCCTATTTTTGAGTCTGATCTCCAGCCCTCCTGCAGTTTCTGTCAACTAACTTATATCCCCCCAATAAATCCAATAAATCCAATAAATCCAATAAATCACATAGTTTCATTCTGCTATTTGCCTTCAAGAACTCTGACAATTTCAAGAGTCATCTACTTCTAGCCCTAATCTCTGTCACATTAGCAATGATCTTGATAAATCAGTTCCAGAAGACTCAAAAGCTAAATTCATGTGTGTTAATAAATCATGTACATCCTTAAAATGCTTGAATAACATGACCTCTTTTAAATTTGAAATTGAATCACATACTGCTACTATATACAGAAATTAGAGCTCAAGTCAGTTAGACTAAATTTCTTATCTAGAAATTGACATTTTCAAGAAATTGGGAGATTAATTTTTTAATTTAAAAAAGGTAAAAGCTGATTTAAAAAAGCAGTGCTATATTCAACTAGCTGGTTTCAAATGAAATATTAATGAAACTATTTTGCATAACATTTGGCAAGAAAATAATGTTAACTACCCCAATTGTGAATATTATCAAGCTTCAGAGAATTTAATAAAAATTTTTCATATTATTGCGCATTTCATGACCTCTTCTTCAAATATCATGGTTTTAAAAACACTCATACTCTGCCTTTTCTCCCAAATTTAAATTTCTAACCTTGATATCTCCCTGGTACCCCAAATTTCTATATCAAACTACTTACTTAATATAGCCTGATTTTCTACCATACCCCCCAAATACGCTGCTTTCCTACACTTCTCCATCTCTGAAAATAAGAATCCCATACCTCTAGCTGCTCAGGCAAAAAAAAAAAAAAGACTCCTCCTTGACTCTTCTGTTATTCTTATACCTGCCACCCAATCCATTAGCAAACTCTTTGGCTCAGACATAGTTTGGATATTTGTCCCCACCAAATCTCATATTAATATGTGATCCCCAATGTGGGAGGCAGGGCCTAGTGGAAGATGTTTGTGTCATGGGATGAATCCCTCATGAATGGCTTGGTGCCCTTCCTGTGGTAATGAGTTACTGCAAGATCTGATTGTTAAAGAGTCTGGGACCCACCCCTTGTCTCTTTTGCTCCCTCTCTCAACATGTGACATGTCAGCTCCTCTTTCCCTCTGCCATTACTAAAAGCTTCCTGTGGCCTCACCAGAAACTGAGCAGATGCGGGTGCCAGGCTTGCACAGTCTGCAGAACTGTGAGCCAAATAAACCTCTTTTCTTTATAAATTACCCAGTTTCAGGTATTCCTTTATAGCAACACAAAACAGACTAATACAGTCCCTATCTTCAAAATCTAGAATCTAACCACTCTCACTATTCCCACTTCTGCCACACCCTAATCTAAACCACAACTATTTCTCACCTGGAATATTACAGAAAACCTCCAACTCCTCCATTTTCTTCCTTGCATTCTCTCAGTCAATTCTCAATATATAATGCAGAGATGATCATTTTAAACATAAGTCAGACCCTATTATTATTCTCAAAATCTGGATTCCTACCTCATTCACAAAAAAAAAAAAAAATCTTTATAATGGCCAAGAAATTCCATAATCTGTCTTCCCACCAAAACTAAGCATTTCCTATTACTGTCTCTCAGTCAAGACTGATTGAGGTCAGGTGCAGTGGCTCACACATGTAATCCCAACACTTTGGGAGGCTGAGGCAGGAGGATCACTGGAGCCTGAGAGTTGGAGACTAGCCTGGGCAATGCAGGGAGACCCCATCTCTATGAAAAAATTAAAAATTATCCAGGCATGGTGGTGTGCACCTGTGGTCCCAGCCACTTGGGAGGCTGAGATGGATGGGAGGATTGCTTGAGCCCAGGAGGTAGAGACTGCAATAAGCCATGATTGCACCACTGCACTCCAACCTACATGACAGAGTGAGATCCTATCTCAAAAAAAATAAATAAATAAAATAGTGACTGAGTACATCACAGTGTGTTCCTGGTATTCCTGGAATGATCTAGGCATACTACTACCTTTGCATTTGCCTTGCATTTGCATTTGCATTTGCATTTGCTCTCTCCTTTGCAGATAACTATGTAACTCACTCTCTCAGCTCCCTCAAGTCTTTATTCAAATGTCTTCTTAAATAGGAGTTTAATAACTACTCTATTTAAAACAGCAACTCTTCTTCTACTTCATGGTGCTCCAGATTACCCTTCCTGGCCCTATTTTTCTCCATACTATACATTTGTACATTGCTGATATCTACCATGTAACTATAAATTCCATAAGGGCAGGAATATCTGTCTGATTTTAACATCTAGAACAGCATTTGGCACACTATAGGTGCTCCATAAATATTTGTTCTATTAACAAGCAAATTAATGAAAACCTTAGAAAATATCATGAATAATTGCATCAATAAGAATACTTAATGATAGTTTTACATTTATTGAGAGAGCTGAGATTCAGTCAAGAATTCTAAAAGAAAATTTTCAAATATGTAAGAAAAAACGTATCCCAGAAGTCCTCTAGATTAAACACTAGAAGCTAAGTCATACTATTAAAAGAGATCCATATTTTTATTCTGTCAAATTTTCACAGTATTGCAAATATTATATTTTTATATTATCAGCAGTAACCTCAAAAAGGAACAGAACATGTAAACAAGTAAAATTTGCATACTTTAATAGGTCTACCAATTTTAAATGATGCTGTTTTGATTGTTGCATACCAGCAAACTCCAAGAGATTGCCTAGCAATTCAATAGCATAATTAACTTGATGTACTTTCCTGACCTCATAAATCACATTATCTGATCCTCTGAGCTCTTGGCACAAAGACCCTGGAAAGAATGTAAAATTTCTACTGAATTAACTATAAATTTTTGTAAACCCAAAGATCCATTTTAAATGGATTTTTTGAACATAGTACTTTTCACAAAGAATCTAATAATTTTGATTTAAAAGAAAAAGCAAAAACAAAGCAACTGTTAACGTACTTAGCTTGTCAAAATTTAAAAGTCAACAATCAGTAGGAAATTAGCTTTTCCCTCAGTCACCAAATTGTATTAGCCTATGTTATAGTCCATGAACTCTGCTAAGTGTTAGGATTAAAAGAGTGAACAAGACAACCAAGTTCTTTCCTTCAAGAAGATGACATTACAGTTGGGAGGGAACACATCACAAATAACACAAATAAATATAAATATATATGTTGAAAAGTACAATAAATAAAAATTATCTAGAATAACAGAAAAAAGAGTAGTGGGAGAAGGGTGGCTATTTTAGACAGAAGTAAGGAAAGGCTTAAGATGGCAATTGAGCAGGCACATAAACTAGTAACAAAGTGGGCAAAGAATTCCACACAGAGGAGACAGCATGAACAAATGCTCTGAAGCAGAAAGTTTATTCAAGGAAAAGTTCAAGTCCAACATAATTTCAGAGGAGTAGGCAATGGGGGGCATGTTAGTAGAAGAGGTGGGAGAAGTAGCTAGGACTCAGATTATGTAAGGCCTTAGAGTAATAAGGACGTTGATTTTGTTTAGAAAGTGATAGGAAGCCAGTGAAAGATTTTTAAAATACTGAGATAAACTAACTTTTCCTTTAAAATATCACTCTGTATGCTATGCAGAGAATAGATTGGCGTATGAGTGAAAACAAATGGATACAGTTAAGAGGCTACTGCAGTAGGCCAGATAAGAGATTATAGTTGCTTAGGACAGTATGGCATGATGGAGATAGTAAGAAATGGTAGGATTCCAGACTTAACTGGAAATTCTGCCAACAAGATTTGCAAATAGATTGGACTGGGGTGCAAAAAAAAGAGAAAAATCAGTGATGATGCCCGTGTTCTGGGTGTGAGTAAACCGGATAAATGATGATATTTATTGAGATAGTGAAGACTAGGAGAAAAGCAACATGAGTGTGACCAAAGGGAGGAATTGAGAGTCCAGTTTTGGACATGGTAAGTTTCAGAATGCTCGATAGACAACCAAGTGGAAGATGCGAAATAGGCAATAGTATATATACAGGATACAAGTCAGGGATACAGATATAAATTTGGGAGTCATCAGCCAATAGATATTTAAAACCATGGGATTGAATGAACCTACCTAAGTACAGAGTATAAGTTTTTAAAAAACGAGGCAAGGAAATCAGAGATTACATAAACAAATAGAAAAACATTCCATACTCATGCTCATGGATAGGAAGAATCAATATCATAAAAATGGCCATACTACCCAAAGCAACTTATACATTCAATGGTATTCCTATTAGACTACCACTGGCACTCTTCACAGAACTAGACAAAACTACTTTAAAATTCATATGGAACCAATAAAAAGCCCAAATAGCCAAGGCAACACTAAGCAAAAAGAACAAAACTGGAGGCATCATGCTACCTGACTTCAAACTATACTACAGCCCTAGAGTAACCAAAACAGCATGGTACTGGTATAAAAACATACACACAGACAAGTGGAAAAGAATAGAGAACCCAGCAATAAGAGCACACACCTACCACAATTTGATCTTCAACAAACCTGACAAAAACAAGCAACGGGGAAGGGATTCCCTAATCAACAAACAGTGCTGTGATAACTGGCTAGCCATATGCAGAAGACTAAAACCGAACCCCCTACTTATACTATATACAAAAATTAACTCAAGATGGACTACAAACTTAAACGTAAAACCCAAAATTATAAAAACCCTGGAAGACAACTTAGGCAATACCATTCTGGACACAGCAACAGGCAAATAATTTATGACCAAGATGCCAAAAGCAATTGCAACAAAAGCAAAAACTGACAAGTGGGATCTAATTAAACTAGAGAGCTTCTACACAGCAAAGGAAACTCTCAACAGAGTGAACAGACAACCTACACAATGGGAGAAAAAATTTGCAAACTATGCATCTAACAAAAGTCTAATACTCAACATCTATAAGGAACTTAAACGAATTCAAGAAAAAAAAACATTAAAAGGTGGGCAAAGGACATGAACAGGCACCTTTCAAAAGAAAACATACATATGGCCAGCAATAATATAAAAAAAGGCTCAATGTCACTGATCATTAGAGAAATGCAAATCAAAACTACAATGAGATACCATCTCACACCAGTTAGAATGGCTATTACTAAAAAGTGTTAAAATAACAGATACTAGAAAGGTTGCAGAGAAAAACAAAAGCTTATACACTGTTAGTGGGAGTGTAAATTAGTTAAACTATCATGGAAGGCAGTGTGGCAATTCCTCAAGGACATAAAGACAGAAATACCATTTGACCTAGCAATCTCATTACTGGGTATATACCCAAAAGAATATAAATAGTTCTATTATAAAGACACATGCATGTGTATGTTCATTGTAACACTATTCACAATAGCAAAGATATGGAATCAACCTAAATGCCCACAGATGATAGACCGGATTAAGAAAATGTGGCATATATACACCATGGAATACTACACAGCCATAAAAAAGAACATGATTATGGGGGGGGGAGGAGTCAAGATGGCCGAATAGGAACAGCTCCGGTCTACAGCTCCCAGCGTGAGCGACGCAGAAGACGGGTGATTTCTGCATTTCCATCTGAGGTACCGTGTTCATCTCACTAAGGAGTGCCAGACAGTGGGCGCAGGTCAGTGGGTGAGCACACCGTGCCCCAGCTGAAGAAGGGGTGAGGCATTGCCTCACTCGGGAAGTGCAAGGGGTCAGGGAGTTCCCTTTCCAGGGGTGACAAACGGCACCTGGAAAATCAGGCCACTCCCACCCGAATACTGTGCTTTTCCGACAGGCTTAGGAAATGGTGCACCAGGAGATTATAGCCCGCACCTGGCTCAGAGGGTCCTATGACCACGGAGTCTCACTGATTGCTAGCATAGCAGTCTGAGATCAAACTGCAAGGCAGCAGTGAGGCTGGGGGAGGGGCGCCCGCCATTGCCCAGGCTCGCTTAGGTAAACAAAGCAGCCCTGAAGCTCGAACTGGGTGGAGCCCACCACAGCTCAAGGAGGCCTGCCTGCCTCTGTAGGCTCCACCTCTGGGGGCAGGGCACAGACAAACAAAAAGACAGCAGTAACCTCTGCAGACTTAAATGTCCCTGTCTGACAGCTTTGAGGAGAGCAGTGGTTCTCCCAGCACGCAGCTGGAGATCTGTGAACAGGCAGACTGCCTCCTCAAGTGGATCCCTGACCACTGACCCCCGAGCAGCCTAACTGGGAGGCACCCCCCAGCAGGGGCAGACTGACACCTCACACGGCCGGCTGGGTACTCCAACAGACCTGCAGCTGAGGGTCCTGTCTGTTAGAAGGAAAACTAACAAACAGAAAGGACATCCACACCAAAAACCCATCTCTACATCACCATCATCAAAGACCAAAAGTAGATAAAACCACAAAGATAGGGAAAAATCAGAGCAGAAAAACTGGAAACTCTAAAAAGCAGAGCGCCTCTCCTCCTCCAAAGGAACGCAGTTCCTCACCAGCAACAGAACAAAGCTGGATGGAGAATGACTTTGACGAGCTGAGAGAAGAAGGCTTCAGACGATCAAATTACTCCGAGCTACAGGAGGATATTCAAACCAAAGGCAAAGAAGTTGAAAACTTTGAAAAAAATTTAGAAGAATGTATAACTAGAATAACCAATACAGAGAAGTGCTTAAAAGAGCTGATGGAGCTGAAAACCAAGGCTCAAGAACTACGTGAAGAATGCAGAAGCCTCAGGAGCCGATGCGATCAAATGGAAGAAAGGGTATCAGCAATGGAAGATGAAATGAATGAAATGAAGTGAGAAGGGAAGTTTAGAGAAAAAAGAATAAAAAGAAACGAGCAAAGCCTCCAAGAAATGTGGGACTATGTGAAAAGACCAAATCTACATCTGATTGGTGTACCTGAAAGTGACGGGGAGAATGGACCCAAGTTGGAAAACACTCTGCAGGATATCATCCAGGAGAACTTCCCCAATCCAGCAAGGCAGGCCAACATTCAGATTCAGGAAATACAGAGAACGCCACAAACATACTCCTCGAGAAGAGCAACTCCAAGACACATAATTGTCAGATTCACCAAAGTTGAAATGAAGGAAAAAATGCTAAGGGCAGCCAGAGAGAAAGGTCGGGTTACCCTCAAAGGGAAGTGCATCAGACTAACAGTGGATCTCTCAGCAGAAACCCTACAAGCCAGGAGAGAGAGGGGGCCAATATTCAACATTCTTCAAGAAAAGAATTTTCAACCAAGAATTTCACATCCAGCCAAACTAAGCTTCATAAGTGAAAGAGAAACAAAATCCTTTACAGACAAGCAAATGCTGAGAGATTTTGTCACCACCAGGCCTGCCCTAAAAGAGCTCCTGAAGGAAGCGCTAAACATGGAAAGGCACAACCGGTAACAGCCACTGCAAAATCATGCCAAAATGTAAAGACCATCAAGACTAGGAAGAGACTGCATCAACTAACGAGCAAAATAACCAGCTAACATCATAATAACAGGATCAAATTCACACATAACAATATTAACTTTAAATGTAAATGGACTAAATGCTCCAATTAAAAGACACAGACTGGCAAATTGGATAAAGACTCAAGACCCATCAGTGTGCTGTATTCAGGAAACCCATCTCACATGCAGAGACACACATGGGCTCAAAATAAAAGGATGGAGGAAGATCTACCAAGCAAATGGAAAACAAAAAAAGGCAGGGGTTGCAATCCTAGTCTCTGATAAAACAGACTTTAAACCAACAAAGATCAAAAGAGACAAAGAAGGCCATTACATAATGGTAAAGGGATGAATTCAACAAGAAGAGCTAACTATCCTAAATACATATGCACCCAATACAGGAGCACCCAGATTCATAAAGCAAGTCCTCAGTGACCTACAAAGAGACTTAGACTCCCACACATTAATAATGGGAGACTTTAACACCCCACTGTCAACATTAGACAGATCAACGAGACAGAAAGTCAACAAGGATACCCAGGAATTGAACTCAGCTCTGCACCAAGTGGACCTAATAGACAACTACAGAATTCTCCACCCCAAATCAACAGAATATACATTTTTTTCAGCACCACACCACACCTATTCCAAAATTGACCACATACTTGGAAGTAAAGCTCTCCTCAGTAAATGTAAAAGAACAGAAATTATAACAAATTATCTCTCAGATCACAGTGCAATCAAGCTAGAACTCAGGATTAAGAATCTCACTCAAAACCACTCAACTACATGGAAACTGAACAACCTGCTCCTGAATGACTACTGGGTACATAACGAAATGAAGGCAGAAATAAAGATGTTCTTTGAAACCAACGAGAACCAAGACACAACATACCAGAATCTCTGGGATGCATTCAAAGCAGTGTGTAGAGGGAAATTTATAGCACTAAATGCCCACAAGAGAAAGCAGGAAAGATCCAAAATTGACACCATAACATCACAATTAAAAGAACTAGAAAAGCAAGAGCAAACACATTCAAAAGCTAGCAGAAGGCAAGAAATAACTAAAATCAGAGCAGAACTGAAGGAAATAGAGACACAAAAAACCCTTCAAAAAATTAATGAATCCAGGAGCTGGTTTTTTGAAAGGATCAACAAAATTGATAGACCGCTAGCAAGATTAATAAAGAAAAAAAGAGAGAAGAATCAAATAGATGCAATAAAAAATGATAAAGGGGATATCACCACCGATCCCACAGAAATACAAACTACCATCAGAGAATACTACAAACACCTCTATGCAAATAAACTAGAAAATCTAGAAGAAATGGATAAATTCCTTGACACATACACCCTCCCAAGACTAAACCAGGAAGAAGTTGAATCTCTGAATAGACCAATAACAGGAGCTGAAATTGTGGCAATAATCAATAGCTTACCAACCAAAAAAAGTCCAGGACCAGATGGGTTCACAGCCGAATTCTACCAGAGGTACAAGGAGGAACTGGTACCATTCCTTCTGAAGCTATTCCAATCAATAGAAAAAGAGGGAATCCTCCCTAACTCATTTTATGAGGCCAGCATCATCCTGATACCAAAGCCGGGCAGGGACACAACCAAAAAAGAGAATTTTAGACCAATATCCTTGATGAACATTGATGCAAAAATCCTCAATAAAATACTGGCAAACAGAATCCAGCAGCACATCAAAAAGCTCATCCACCATGATCAAGTGGGCTTCATCCTTGAGATGCAAGGCTGGTTCAATATACACAAATCAATAAATGTAATCCAGCATATAAACAGAACCAAAGACAAAAACCACATGATTATCTCAATAGATGCAGAAAAGGCCTTTGACAAAATTCAACAACGCTTCATGCTAAAAACTCTCAATAAATTAGGTATTGATGGGTCGTATCTCAAAATAATAAGAGCTATCTATGACAAACCCAGAGCCAATATCATACTGAATGGGCAAAAACTGGAAGCATTCCCTTTGAAAACTGGCACAAGACAGGGATGCCCTCTCTCACCACTTCTATTCAACATAGTGTTGGAAGTTCTGGCCAGGGCAATCAGGCAGGAGAAGGAAATAAAGGGTATTCAATTAGGAAAAGAGGAAGTCAAATTGTCCCTGTTTGCAGACAACATGATTGTATATCTAGAAAACCCCATTGTCTCAGCCCAAAATCTCCTTAAGCTGATAAGCAACTTCAGCAAAGTCTCAGGATACAAAATCAATGTACAAAAATCACAAGCATTCTTATACACAAATAACAGACAAACAGAGAGCCAAATCATGAGTGAACTCCCATTCACAATTGCTTCAAAGAGAATAAAATACCTAGGAATGCAACTTACAAGGGATGTGAAGGATCTCTTCAAGAAGAACTACATACCACTGCTCAAGGAAATAAAAGAGGATACAAACAAATGGAAGAACATTCCATGCTCATGGGTAGAAAGAATCAATATCGTGAAAATGGCCATACTGCCCAAGGTAATTTACAGATTCAATGCCATCTCCATCAAGCTACCAATGACTTTCTTCATAGAATTGGAAAAAACTACTTTAAAGTTCATATGGAACCAAAAAAGAGCCCGCATCACCAAGTCAATCCTAAGCCAAAAGAACAAAGCTGGAGGCATCATGCTACCTGACGTCAAACTATACTACAAGGCTACAGTATCCAAAACAGCATGATACTGGTACCAAAACAGAGATATAGATCAATGGAACAGAACAGAGCCCTCAGAAATAACGCCGCATATCTACAACTATCTGATCTTTGACAAACCTGACAAAAACAAGAAATGGGGAAAGGATTCCCTATTTAATAAATGGTGCTGGGAAAACTGGCTAGCCATACGTAGAAAGCTGAAACTGGATCCCTTCCTTAGACCTTATACAAAAATCAATTCAAGATAGATTAAAGACTTAAACGTTAGACCTAAAACCATAAAAACCCTAGAAGAAAACCTAGGCATTACCATTCAGGACATAGGCATGGGCAAGGACTTCATGTCTAAAACACCAAAAGCAATGGCAACAAAAGCCAAAATTGACAAATGGGATCTAATTAAACTAAAGAGCTTCTGCACAGCAAAAGAAACTACCATCAGAGTGAAAGGCAACCTACAAAATGGGAGAAAATTTTCGCAACCTACTCATCTGACAAACGGCTAATATCCAGAATCTACAGTGAACTCAAACAAATTTACAAGAAAAAAACAAACAACCCCATCGAAAAGTGGGCAAAGGACATGAACAGACACTTCTCAAAAGAAGACATTTATGCAGCCAAAAAACACATGAAAAAATGCTCACCATCACTGGCCATCAGAGAAACGCAAATCAAAACCACAGTGAGATACCATCTCACACCAGTTAGAATGGCAATCATTAAAAAGTCAGGAAACAAAAGGTGCTGGAGAGGATATGGAGAAATAGGAACAGTTTTACACTGTTGGTGGGACTGTAAACTAGTTCAACCCTTGTGGAAGTCAGTGTGGTGATTCCTCAGGGATCTAGAACTAGAAATTCCATTTGACCCAGCCATCCCATTACTGGGTATATACCCAAAGGACTATAAATTATGCTGCTATACAGACACATGCACACGTATGTTTATTGCGTCATTATTCACAATAGCAAAGACTTGGAACCAACACAAATGTCCAACAATGATAGACTGCATTAAGAAAATGCGGCACATATACACTATGGAATACTATGCAGCCATAAAAAATGATGAGTTCATGTCCTTTGTAGGGACATCGATGAAATTGGAAATCATCATTCTCAGTAAACTATCACAAGAACAAAAAACCAAACACCGCATATTCTCACTCATAGGTGGGAATTGAACAATGAGAACACATGGACACAGGAAGGGGAACATCACACTTTCAGGACTGTTGCGGGGTGGAAGGAGGGGGGAGGGATAGCATTGGGAGATATACCTAATGCTAGATGACGAGTTGGTGGGTGCAGCACACCAGCATGGCACATGTATACATATGTAACTAACCTGCACATTGTGCACATGTACCATAAAACCTAAAATATAATAATAATAAAGAAAGAAAGAAAGAAAGAAAACATGATTATGTCCTTTGCAGGAACATGGATGGAGCACTGGAGGCCATTACCTTTAGCAAACCAATGCAGGAACAGAAAACCAAACATTGCATGTTCTCACTTATAAGTGAGAGATAAATGATGAGAACACATGGATACATAGAGGGAATAACACACAATGGGGCCCTTTGAAGGGTGAAGGGTAGGAGGAGGGAGAGAATAAGGAAAAATAACTAATGGGTACTAGGCTTAATACCCAGGTGATGAAATAATCTGTACAACAAACCCCCATGATACAAGTTTACCTATCTAAAAAACCTGCACATGTATCCTTGAAATCAAAATAAAAGTTAAATTTAAAAAAATAGAGAGACCTGAGGACTTAGCCTAAGGTGCTTCTACATTTAGGTTAGAAGAAAAAAGTGAACAAAGTGGTATGTACAAGAAGATGGACACGATCAGGTATGTCAAGTGCTCCTGAAAATAAGAATTCACCAATGAAATTTGAAACATGGAGGTCTCTCTAACCTTGATAAGTATGTGCAAGCTTACTTGTACCTTGGGTGGAGAGTGAAGGACACAAAAGCATGATATGGGGTAGCTTCAGGAGAAAATAGGAGATGAAAAGGCATGAACTGTGAGGATAAATAACTTTTTTTTTGAGACAGAGTCTCACTCTGTTGCCCAGGCTGAAGAGCAATTGTGCAGTCTCAGCTCACTGTAACCTCTGCCTCCTGAGTTCAAGCAATCCACCCACCTCAGCCTCCCAAAGTGCTGGGATTACAGGCATGAGCCACTGTGCCCAGCCATAAAGAACTTTGTATACATTTTGCTGTGAAGGGGTTCACAGAAATGGGAGAGAAGCCTGATATGGTTTGGCTGTGTCCCCACCCAAATCTCATCTTGAATTGTAACTCCCACAATTCCCACATGTTGTGGGAGGGACCCAGTGGGAGGTAATTGAATCATGGGGTTGGGTCTTTCTCATGATGTTCTCATGATAGTAAATAAGTCTCACAAGGTCTGATGGTTTTATAAAGAGGAGTCCCACTGCACACGCTCTCTCTCTTTGCCTGCCACCATCCATGTAAGATGTGACTTGCTCCTCCTTGCCTTCTGCCATAATTGTGAGGCCTCCCCAGCCACATGGAACTGTAAGTCCATTAAACCCTTTTTTCTTCCCAGTCTCAGGTATTTCTTTATCAGCAGCATAAAAACAGACTAATACAGGGCCACATGACAAGAACTGTGGCTTTATGTAGAAGAATGCATTCACTGCCAAATCATGGCCCAGAAGTAAGGCAGCCAGGAGAAGAAAGATCCCAACTTCTCTTTCCTCCCACTCACTAATGACCCACTAGTACCTTGCATTGGCCAAACTCAAACAGAAGTCAGAGGACAACAGAAGACAAGGTAAAGGGAGATGATAGATGAAGGGAATGGATTTTAAAGATGACAATAGTAGCAAACACTTATTCAGCATTTATTATGTGCTAGGCACTGTGAGAAATGCAATACACATATTATTTTTCCGGACAGCAATCTTATGAGGTGAATACTTTTATTATCATCCCCATTTTACAGAAAGCAAAACTGGGGCACGGAATGGCTATAAAACTTTCCTAAAATCATACAACTTGCAAGTGGCAGAGGAGCCAGAACACAAACCCAGGCAATCTGGCTCCAGAATCCATACTCTTAACCCTTACACCAAACTGTTTAACAGAAGATGTTTGTGTGCTAATGAAATAATTAAATAGGAAAATAAAAATTAATTTCAAATAGAGGAAGAATAATATTCTTTGAGTAAATAAGAAGTCAGGACATAACCTGCCATGGATCTTCTCCATTTGTCCTTAAAGATTATGTTTCTTCCGTTATCCACCCTGTTCTGTGCCCCAGGAGGCTGACCTCAACAGACTGTATCATCTAGCTCCCTTATCCTCTGGCTTCCAATTGGGGTCCACTAATGGGAGGCACCAGCAGGAAATCAGGGATGGGAAGAAATAGGGGTTGGGATGTTCATTCCCCCAGCTCTCTTCTTACTGGGCCCTGATTTAGCAGTGGCTGTGCTCCTCTTCCTAAAGCCATAGCTTCTGTCAGGCAGCCCCTTCAATAATACTGTACTGTGTTACAGTAACAGCTCGCTCTCCATGCTCCTTAAGCAGTCTCACTGTTCCTAGCCCACCAGTGCTTCCATCCCTGGTTGGCTCTCTTAACTCTGCTCATACCTTTGTAATAGATCTTTCACTTAAATCTCTTTGAGAAGGCCTTCTCTGGCCGGGCACAGGGGCTCATGCCTGTAATCCTAGCACTTTCAGAGGCCGAGGCAGGCAGATTGCCTGCGCTCAGTTCGAGACCAGCCTGGGCAACATGGTGAAACCCCATCTCCACTAAAATAAAAAATAAAAAAAAAAATTAGCTGGGCATGGTGGCGTGAACCTGTAGTCCTAGCTACTTGGGAGGCTGAGGCAGGAGAATTGCTTGAACCTGGGAGGTGGAGGTTGCAGTGAGCTGAGATGGTGCCACTGCACTCCAGTCTGGTGACAGAGTGAGATTCCATCTCAAAAAAAACCAAAAACAAAAAAAAAAAGAGAAGGCCTTCTCTTACCTGCTAGGACTATGACTGATATTCTAACCAAGTGGAGCATTTGACAGATAAGAGGAGAGACTGTTTGTTCACTTTAATGAAAGGGAAGGCAGAGTATATGGATGCAGATGTAGGTAAGATGGTAGATTAAGTGGTGAGACGATGAGAAAGTTCTCTTTTGTTTGTTTTTATTGTCTCAATAAAATAAGAAGAAAAGTCAGCAGCTAATGTTGAAGAAGGTGAGGTATATTGCATTTGAGGAGAAAGAATGTTTGAAAATGTTCCCTGGGAGAACAAGAAAGTGGACTGTCTGAGAAGTATAATAGGTGTTTGGTCATAAATTTAAAGCGAAAACAGTTAACAGTATTTCTTCAGCTATATTTGTCTGCCTTGATGTAGGCACAGAGGAGACAGACACAGGTTGATGAAGAGGCTGATTTCTGCCCCCCAGTGAAGACAAAAACAAAGAAATTGAAGCTGCATGCAAATTGAGTAATCAAAGTAATGAACCATGTATTCTAAGTTTGGTGAGGTAGGACATGAAGACTTATGGTAGCTAACAAGCATGAAAATGTGTAGAGCCAATGATTTATTAGTAGTTGTGGGATCAAACAATGATTGATATGGGAAGTATAGAAATGAACTGGGTCAATAAGAGGAAGTGATAAGTGGTGGTCAGAGAGTGGGATGTTTTAAAGTGAGATGTTAGAGCCTATTAATAATAGTAAGATATAGCATAAAACATAAGAGTGGGTGGCTAAGACGCTGTGGAGGAAGAAATTATTGCTGGATAGGCGATCAAGGAACAGATCCAAAAACTACATAATCCACAAAGACAAAATAATGATGATAATCCAAATTTGAGACTATAAAATCATGTAGAATATTAGTGTCCAGGCTGGGCACGGTGGCTTATTCCTGTAATCCCAGTACTTTGGGAGGCCGAGGCAGGTGGATCACTTGAGGTCAGGAGTTCAAGACCAGCCTGGGCAACATGGCGAAACCCCCATCTCTACAAAAAAAAAAAAACTCGTGCAGCAACTATTTCTGAAGCACAAGGCTTATTTTGGAAATTATTTTTGAATAACTTTTTTTTCAAAACTCAAGGCTTTGCTGAAAGTATTTAATATGCAGTATAATTTGTTTCTGTGTGTTTTAAACTTTTCGGAACTCATGATTAAGGCATTTTGTAAGGACTGGCATACCCTCTGGAGTTTGCTGGCTCCAGGTACATTAGATGATTCAATTTGCAAATATATATTCCTGAAAAGAGAGTTCTAACCTTATGATTTTGTGAAGGCTTATTGTTTTGACAGTACACTAGAAACTGAATATCAGCTAGAACCTGGGGAATCAAGAATTAGAAACCAGGGAGAAAACTATATATATATATATATATATATAAAAAATATATGTGATGTGTGTGTGTGTATATATATATATGTTTTGTTTGTTTTTAAACAGGCTGTTTTTAAACACTCTGTTGCCCAGGCGGGAGTGCAGTGGTGTGATCAGAGCTCACTGTAGCCTCAACCTCCCAAGCTCAAGGAATCCTCCCACCTCAGCCTCCCAAGAAGTTAGAACAACACACATGCACCACCATGACCAGCTTTTGGTTGTTGTTGTTCTTGTTGTTGTTGTTGTTGAGACAAGGTCTCACAATGTTACCCAGGCTGGTCTTAAACTCCTGGCCTCAAGTGATCCTCCCACCTCAGCCTCTCAAAGTGCTGAGATTAGAGGTGTGAACCACCATGCCTGGCCTGAAATATATTTTATATGGTATATCTGTAGGTTATTACTGAAATGTTTGGAATTCCTAACACAGTCTGAGAAGTTCTGTGGCTTCTGAGCAGAGAGCACTTTCTGATGTAAAAGTGAAATGTTTCCTTAAGAAACTCTTAGGACTGGCCCTTGTAGATGAATACTCCTCATTCTCTACCTCTTCTATCTTTTGCTAAGAGCCAGAACTAACAGGATAAAGGAGAAGACTTTCCAATGAGATACTCATGAGATACTTTCTCTTCCACTGCTCTTTCTTTTGGTTGGTCCTTTTAGTCAATACTCAATACCAAATTGGAAAGGATTATAAAGGTGAAAACCAGCATTGAGATCTACATGCCTCAGTGTATTGGGGTCACAAATATAAGTTGCGTCACACCACATATCTGCAAAGAAAATGTTGTTTTTTAATGTGTTTATGATTTTTTTAGATGCTTCACAAGCTCTCAACCCCTGGTTAATTGGGAAAAGTAACCATCTAATCCGGTTTATTTTTTTCTAATTTTAATTTTTATTTTTATTTCAATAGTTTTAGAGAAACAGGTGGGGTTTACTCCGTGGAAAAGTAACTTAGTGGTGATTTCCAAGATTTTGGTGCACCCATCACCTAAGCAGTATACTTGGGTATACTGTACCCAATGTGTAGTCTTTTATCCTTCACCCTCTGCCCTCTTGATGCCTCTGCATCCTTATAGCTTAGTTTCCGCTTATAAATGATAACATACAATGTTTGGTTTTCCATTCCTGAGTTACTTCACTTAGAATAATGGTCTCCAACCCCATCCAGGTTACTGTGAATGCCATTATTTCATTCCTTTTATGGCTGAGTAGTATTCCATGGTGTGTGTGTCTGTGTGTATCACATTTTCTTTATCCACTCATTGGTTGATGGGCATTTAGGCTGGTTCACAGTTTTGCAATTATAAATTGTGCTGCTATAGATATGCATGTGCAAGTGTCTTTTTCATATAATGACATCTTTTCCTCTAGGTAGATAACCAGTAGTGGGATTGCTGGATCAAATGATAGTGCTACTTTTAGTTCTTTAAGGAATATTCATACTGTTTTCCATAATGATTGTACTAGTCTACATCCCCACCAGCAGTGTAAAACTGTTTCCCTTTTCACCACATCCATGCCAACATCTGTTATTTTTTAAATATGGCCATTCTTGCAGTAGTAAGGTGGTATCTCATTGTGGTTTTGATTTGCATTTCCCTGATCATTACTGATGTTGAGCATTTTCTCATATGTTTGTTGGTCTTTTCTATATCTTCTTTTGAGAATTATCTATTCATATCCTTAGCCCACCTTTTGATGGGATTATTTGTCTTCTTCTTGCTGATTTGTTTGCATTCCTTGTAGATTTTGGATATTAGTCCTTTGCTGAATGTATAGATTGCAAAGATTTTCTCTCACTCTGTGGGTTGTCTGTTTACTCTGCTGATTATTTCTTTTGCTATGCAGAAGCTTTTTAGTTTAATTAAGTTCCATCTATTTATCTTTGTTTTTGTTGCTTTTGCTTTTGGGTTCTTGGTCATGAGGTCTTTGCCTAAGTCAGTGTCTAGAAGGGTTTTTCCAATGTTATCATCTAGAATTTTTATGGTTTCAGGTCTTAGATTGAAGTCTTTGATCCACCTTGAGTGGATTTTTATATACGATGAGAGATGAGGATCCAGTTTCATTCTTCTACATGTGGCTTGCCGATTATCCCAGAACCATTTGTTGAATAGGGTGTCCTTTCCCCACTTTATGTTGTTGTCGGGTTTGTCAAAGATCAGTTGACTGTAAGTATTTGGCTTTATTTCTGGGTTCTCTATTCTGTTCCATTGGTCTATATGAGGCCTATCTAACTTTTTAATTCCAATTTGGATGTCCTTTCTTTTTTCTCTTGTCTGATTGCTCTAAGTAGGACTTCCAAAACTATGTTGACTAGAAGTGGTGGAAATGGGCATCCTTGTCTTGTTTCAGTTCTCAAGGGGAGTGCTTTCAACTTTTCCCCATTCAGTATAATGTTTGCTGTTGATTTGTCATACATGGTTTTTATTACCTTAAGGTATGTCCCTTCTGTGCTGATTTTGCTGAGAGTTTTAATCATAAATGAGTGCTGGATTTTGTCAGATGCTTTTTCTCCATCTATTGAGATGATCATGTGATTTTTGTTTTTAATTCTGTTTATGTGATATATCACAGTTTGTTTTTTTTTCCTAAGATGAAGTCTCGCTCTGTCATCCAGGCTGGAGTGCAGTGGCATGATCTTGGCTCACTGCAACCTCTGCCTCCCAGGTTCAAGCTATTCTCCTGCCTCAGCCTCTGGAGTAGCTGGGACTACAGTTGTGCACCACAATGCCTGGCTAATTTTTTTGTATATGTTTTTTGTAGTGACAGGTTTTTGCCATGTTGCCCAGGCTGGTCGTGAACTCCCGACCTCATGATCCACCATCTCAGCCTCTCAAAGTGCTGGGATTACAGGCGTGAGCCACCACACCCAGCCTGTATCACATTTATTGACTTGCAGATGTTAAACTGTCCCTGCATCCTGGTATGAAAACCACTTGATTATGGTGTATGATCCATTTGATATGCTCTTGGATATTGTTAGCTATTATTTTGTGAAGGATTTTTGCATCTATGTTCGTCAGGGATATTGGTCTGTAGTTTTCTTTTTTTGTTATGTCCTTTCTGGGTTTTGGTAAATCCCAGAATGATTTAGGGAGGATTCCCTCTTTCTCTATCTTTTGGAATAGTGTCAATAGGACTGGTACCAATTCTTTGAATGTCTGATAGAATTCAGCTGTGAGGCCATCTGGTCCTGGACATTTTTTTGTTGGTAACTTTTTAATTACCCTTTCAATCTCGCTGCTTGTTATTGGTCTGTTTAGAGTTTCTATTTATTCCTGATTTAATCTAGAAGGGTTGTATATTTCTTGGAATTTATCCATCTCCTCCACATTTTCTAGTTTGTCCACATAACAGTGTTCATAACAGTCTTGAATGCTCTTTTGTATTTCTGTGGTATCAGTTGTAATAGCTCCCATTTCGTTTCTAATTGAGCTCATTTGGATCTTCTCTCTTCCTTTCTCGGTTAGTCTCACAGTCTATCAATTTTGTTTATCTTTCAAATAACCAGCTTTTTGTTTCATTTCTCTTTAGTGTTTTTTTGTTTTGATTTCATTTAGTTCTGCTCTGATCTTTGTTACTTCTTTTTTCTGTTAGGTTTGGGTCGGTTTTTCTTTGTTTCTCTAGTTCCTTCAGGTGTGACCTTAGATTGCCTATTTATGCTCTTTCAGACTTTTTGATGTAAGCATTTAATGCTATGAACTTTCCTCATAGCACTGCTTTTGCTGTGTCCCAGAGGTTTTGACAAGCTGTATCACTATTATTGTTCAGTTCAAAGAATTTTTTAATTTCCATCTTGATTTCATTGTTGACCCAAAGATCATTCAGGGGCAGATTCTTGAATTTCCATGTATTTGTATAGTTTTGAGGGTTCCTTTTGGAGTTAATTTCCAATTTTATTTCACTGTGGTCTGAGAGGGTACTTGATATAATTTTGATTTTCTTAAATTAATATTGAGACTTGTTTTGTGGCCTATCCTATGGTCTATCTTGGAGAATGTTCCATGTGCTGATGAGTAGAATGTATATTCTGCGGTTTTGGGGTAAAATGTTCTGTAAATATTTGTTAAGTCCATTTGTTCTGGGTATAGTTTAAATCCATTGTTTCCTTGTTGACTTTCTGTCTTGATGACCTCTCTAGTGCTGTCAGTGAAGTATTGAAGTCCCCCACTATTATTGTGTTGCCATCTGTCTCATTTCTTAGGTCTAGTAATAATTATTTTATAAATTTGGGAGCTCCAATGTTAGGTGCATATATATTTAGGATTATGATATATTTTCTTGTTGGATGGATCTTTTTATCCTTACATAATGTCTCGCTTTGTCTTTTTCAACTGTTGTTGTTTTAAAGTCTGTTTTGTCTGATATAAGAATAGCTACTCCTGCTCACTTTTGGTTTCCATTTTCATGGGGTATCTTTTTCCACCCCATTACCTTAAGTGAGTTCTTATGCGTTAGGTGAATCTCTTGAAGAGAGCAGATACTTGGTGGGTAGATTTTTATCCATTCTGCCATTCTGTATTTTTTAAGTGGAGCATTTAGGTCATTTACATTCAACATAAGTACTGAGATGTGAGGTACTGTTTTATTCATCGTGCTAGTTGTTGCCTGAACATCTTGGGTTTTTTCTTTGTGTTAGTGTTTAATAGACCCTGTGAGATTTATGCTTTAAGGAGGTTCTATTTTGGTGTATTTCGAGGTTTTGTTTCAGGATTTAGATCTCCTTTTAGCATTTCTTGTGGTGCTGACTTGTTAGTGATGAATTCTCTCAACATTTGTTTGTCTGAAAAATGACCTTATCTCTCCTTCATTTATGAAGCTCAGTTTTACTGGATACAAAATTCTTGACTGAAATTTACTGTGTTTGAGGGGGCTAAGGATAGGACCCCAATCCCTTCTGGCTTATAGGGTTTCTGCTGAGAAATCTGCTGTTAATCTGATAGGTTTTCCTTTATAGGTTACCTGATGCTTTTGCCTCACAGCTCTTGAGATTCTTTCCTTTGTTCTTGACTTTATATAACCTGATGACTATGTGACTGGGTGATGATATTTTTGTGATGAATTTACCCGGTGTTTTTTGAGCTTCTTGTATTTGGATGTTTAGATCTCTGGTAAGGCCAGGCAAGGTTTCCTCAATTATGTTTTCCAAACTTTTAGATTTCTCTTCTTCCTCAGGAACACCAATTATTCTTAGGTTTGGTTAAGATAATCACAAATTTCTTGGAGGCCTTGTTTATATTTTTTTCTTTGTCTTTTTTGGATTAGGTTACTTTGAAAGCCTTGTCTTCAAGCTCTGACATTCTTTTTCCTACTCATTCAATATTATTGTTGAAACTTTCTGGTGCATTCTGTATTTCTCTAAACATGTCTTTCACTTCCAGAAGTTGTGATTGTTTTTTCTTTATGATATCTATTTCTCTGAATCATTTTTCATCCATATCCTGTATTGTTTTTTAAATTTGCTTAAATTGGTTTTCCCCTTTCTCTGGTATCTCCTTGAGTAACTTAATTATCAACTTTCTAAATTCTTTATCTGGCAATTCAGAGATTTTTTTTTATTATTGGTTTGAATCAATTGCTATGAAGCTAGTGTGGTCTCTTGGGGTGTTGTAAAACCTCATCTTGTCGTATTTTCTGATTTCTTCTCATTTGGGTAGACTATTTCAGTGGAAAAATCTGGAACTCAAGCGCTGCTATTTAGATTCTTTTGTCCCATGGGGTGGTCCCTTGATGTGCTACACTGCCCCTTCCCCTAGGGATGAGGCTTGCTGCGAGCCAGACTGCAGTGACTGTTATTGCTCTTCTGAGTCTAGCCACCGAGTAGGGCTACCAGGCTCCGAGCTAGTGCTGGGGAATGTCTACAAAGAGTCCTGTGATGCGATCCATCTTCAGGTCTCCCAGTCATGGATACCAGCGCCTGCTCTGTTGGAGGTGGCAGGGGAGTGAAATAGACTCTGTGAGAGTCCTTGGGTGTAGATATGTTTAGTGTGCTGGCTTTCTCAAATGCTGGTTATGCTAGCAGTGACATTGTCACGTGGACAGATTTAGGACCACCAGTTAGCCAGGATGTTGCAGTGTACATGGAATTAGCTGTTGTTTTCCTCTTCCTTGGAGCAGGGTTATTCTGTCATTGAGTTGCTGTAATGTCCTGAGTTGGTCAGACTACAGCCAGAAGGTGGTGTTTTCAAGAGAGCACCAGCTGTGATAGAAGAGGGGGGATATAAGCTTGCCCTAAGTTGACCAAGATAAGCGTTCAGGTTTATCAAGTAATGGGCGGGGTCATAAAGCTCCCAAGAGTTTCTTTCTTTCATGATCCACTACTGGGTATAGAGAAATACTATCAAGTCAGGGCAGGGTTAGGCAGATCTGAGCTCAGACTCTCCTTGGGTGGGGCTTGGTGCAGCCACTGTGGGGGTGTGGGAGGGGTGGTTCTCGGGTTAAATTCCAAAGGGGATTATGGCTGCCTCTGTCGCCAGGAAAGTGAGGGAAAGCCAGTAGCGATAGGCCCCACCCAGCTTTTACCCAGTTGGTGAGGCCTGTTTCACTCCCGCTGTGCCGTCTAACACCTCTGAGTTTGTCTCCAGGCAGCCTGCACATGGGACTCAGACCTAGCCCCACGTTATAAGTTTCCCAGCTGAGAAAGCAAGCAGGGCTTTCAGGTTACACCCCTCCCCATCTGCCCACATTGTCGCCCGTGACTCCTCCTCTCCTTTATGCCGCAGTTCCTGCTTGCCCCCACATTCTGCTCAAGAGAGTTTGTGCCCAGTCAAAATTATTATAAAAATCACAATTACTTTTGCGTAGTATCTAAACATTTTTTAATATAGTATAATAATATGAATTTGACCAGCTTAAGAAACTTCTTATGATTTTAACTGTTTAATCCAAATAACCATTTATTTCAAAGGACTCATCACCATTATACTTATTTAATATCTTACTTGTTTAATGTAGTAGACAATGAGCTCCATGAAAACAAGGTATACATCTCTCTCATCACTAAAACCCCAGAGCCTAATGTGGTGTCTCTTTGATAGTGGGAGATCAAATGTATCTTTTCAAATGAAAGAAATTTAATGAAGAACAGTTCATTCCATGTCAGATTTGACTGAATTAGAACTGGTCCCTGCATTCAAGAAGCTCACAGTCTGCTGAGGGAGACCAACATGTAATCAATAAACAATAGTACAATATAATAAGTGCTGTGCCAGAAATATAAACAAATACCATAGAAACATAAGGGAAGAAGTGATTAATTCTGCTTAAAGGTAGAAAATATTAAGAAGTTTTTGACCAAGTAATAAATACTCATTTCCTTGGGATGGATGTTTATACTAAGAAATAATGTCTATATCACATTCTATTAACGTGATTAGTTCTACAGTTCAATAAAACATATTCTATATTGAAAAAGTTTTTTAGATATTACTACGCTATTTCAGGACACTTGAAATGGCTTATTCCTAAAATAATCTTTTAGAATCTTTTTTTATATTCATTTTAAATTCATTTAGAATCTTTTTTTATATTCAGGGAATTCATGAATTCCCTGAAAGTAGTTCAACAACAAAAAGTGAAATTCAAGGCTATAATATTAATAATAGTAGTTTGCTTGCTATAGGAAAACGTAGATGAGAAAGCCTATTGCTTTTTTGCCAGCTACCACATATTAGTTACAGTGATCATCACCAAATTTTCACTTATTATGTACTTAACAGAAATCACCAGATCCTTTCATGCTCCCAACAAAAGCTTTGGGGTTTCACTATCTCACTATATAGGGAAATCTCATATGCACTCAAAATAAAAGATTTTTTTCCTATATTAGCTTCAGCACAAATAATAGCATCCTTCATTTAGAAACAACCAGCCTCATACTCATCTGAAGCACATAAATTTAGTTAAATGGTGCCATCTGGTGACATAAATCTTGCAGTAAATATAAAAATCCAGAGTCAGAGTCCAGAATGATATCCAACCCTCTTGATGGCATCCAACCCAAAGTGTCTAATTTAACTTAAGAAATACTTGATCCTGCCTGACATGAAACACACAAATAATCACACTCAGTATATGGCCATTTAACAAAGGGAATTATAACAATTGTTTAAGCCACATTTTATGCTCACCGCTCTTGTTTCTCAAGTCTTTGGAAGAGACTTGCATCTAACAGGATGCCCTATACAACTCCTAGAAGACATTTTAAAAGCATAAATATCAAGGACATTTTGAATCCCTGTTCCAGGCAGAGCCATTTCCTCACTCCCCTTTGAACGTACATCAATGTGTATAATTTTCAACACTTCAAAATGTCACTTCCTTAAGAAAACTGTCGACCAGGCGTGGTGGCTCACACCTGTAATCCCAGCGCTTTGGGAGGCCAAGACAGGCAAATCACAAGCTCAGGAGTTCAAGACCAGCCTGGTCAATATGCTGAAACCCCGTCTCTACTAAAAAAAATACAAAAATTAGCTGGGCATGGTGGCACATGCCTGTAGTCCCAGTTACTCAGGAGGCTGAGGCAGAAGAATCCCTTGAACGGGAGGTGGAGGTTGCAGTGAGCCAAAGATCAAGCCACTGCACTCCAGCCTGGGTGACAGAGCTAGACTTCATCTCAAAAAAAAAAAGAAAGCTGTCCCTGTTTCTACTGTTAAGGTTAAGCCTCTTACTCATAGCAAACTCTACTTCTTTGTATATAACTCTTGACGAAATTTTGTTTAATGCTTGTCTCCCCAGTGTGTATCATAGTGTTTGGCAAAGTGTTCAATAAATATCCTGTGAACAAATTAATGTGTGAATGGATGGTGAAAACATCCTTCTCTACTCTCTCTTCTAATGCAAATCCTAATAGTAACAAGGCTCAACTCAAGTTTACATTTTATATAAAACCTTCCCTAGCAACAACAATGTACAATAAGCCCATGCTTCTCCTATGCCATTTTGGTCTAGCCCCAAAAATTTAGTCCTCCACTATATGATGTCTTCTACTGTTTTTCATGTACATAAATATTACTTTCTTAATTGACCTTAAGCTCCTTACGTGTAGGCATTTGGTCTTAATAGCATCCATCTGCATAAGTCTATGTAAATAAGTAAACACTTCATAAATACTTTGATAGCTATTATTACTCAACTGCAATAACTAAAACACTTGTACTCTTTTTATTTAAATAAGTATTGTAAACAAATAAGTAGAAACATAATAGACCTTAGCAACTAAGAATTTCACGTTCACTGTTTTGAACAGTCAAGACTTATTTAAAGATCCATGATATGTAATTTGTTTGTTTCAACTGAAGCACATGCTTTGAGATTGTGAGTGGCAGCAAGCATTACCTAGTAAATGCCTCTCTCTCATGGGCCAGCAACAACATATCAATGTAGCTTTATCCATAGAGATACTTACTGTAACATAAAATTCTATCCATAGAATAATTATTGTAACATAAGTAGAAACTATCTTGTAACATAAATAGAAACTATCATTAATTATCCAAAGAGAAAAAAATCCTTTAAATGTTTTAGATATTCTATTGTAAGCCCGGGTGTGGTGCCTCATGCCTGTAACCCCAGCACTTTGGAATGCCAAGGTGAGAGGATCACTTAAGCCCAGGAGTTCAACACCAGCCTGGGCAAAATGGTGAAGTCTCCTTTCCACAAAAAAAAAATACAAAAATTAGCCAGGCATGACTGTGCACACCAGTAGTCCCAGGTACCAGGGAGGCTGAGGTGGGAGGATTGCTTGACCCCAGAAAGCGGAGGTTGCAGTGAGCCGAGACTACACCACTGCACTCTAGCCTGGGCAACAGACAAGACTGAGAAAAAAGAAAGAGAAGAAAAGAAAAAAGAAGGAAGGAAGGACAGAAGGAAAGAAAGGGAGGGAGGGAGGGAAGGAAAGAAAATAAAAAGAAAATTAAAAATAAAAAGATATGCTACTGTATTTTAAAAAGAAAATTGGACACCATAATGATGATTGTGAGTTTATGGATTACAAAGTACTCAAGATATGTCCCAGAATGATAATGGCTCATTATAGTTGTTAAAGATTAAATCAGATCCTATAAAACACAAGAAGGAAAAAAATGCCACTGTCATATTCTCCCAAGTTTAGTAATAATATTCACACACTGTTAATATATTACTTTCCTTGAATGGCCAAATACCTAACCATTTAGAACATAGGTTCTCAAATTTTAACATGCCTCAGAATCACCTGAAAGGATTAGTAAAGTACCATTTGCTGAGCCCTACTTCCAGAGTTTCTTATTCAGTCAGTAGATCTAGGGTGAGAACTAAGAATTTGCAATTCTAACCAAGTTCACAGGTGACTAGTGCTGTGGTCCAAGAACCACATCTTGAGAATCTGTGTTTTTGAAGATTACAGCCAGGTTGTTTCACCATTAATCTTTAAATGGGTTAACAAAAAAAGATATAAATAAACTAAAAGAATAATAAATACAGCCAAGTTGCTCCAAATTCACACAACTGTAGGGGCCTTCACACCCACTATTTAAATAATCCTTCACTTCCTTATGATCAGATGGCAAAAAATACACATTATGATTAATAATTAAGACCAAAATAGCCATGATATTTTCAAAGAGATGTTATTTTGAAATAAAATTTTTACATTAGAATTACTATCAGGAAAATATGTAGGGTTTTTTTTACTCAAACTAAAACTCTTATACATATTTATTTTATAGACCTTTTACCATCATTATAATTGAATAATAATTAATTGTGTATTTAATGTCTCTTTTCCCCTACTTGTCCATAAAGGTATTGACTGTCCTCTATAGCTTACTGTTGTATCCCTATTGCATAGCACAATGTCCAACACATAACTGGTATTTTTAAAAGAAGTGTTGATAAATGAACAAAAATCTATTAAAAGTCTATTATAATTATGAAAGGTCCACATTATGGGGATAATAAAAAGGGGCAGAAGTATATTCAATTTACCATAAGGCAATGTGGTAAGTGCTTTTTAGTAATATGAACAAAATGCTATGAGACACAATGAAAGGGCTAGTTAAAGCTGCCAGCAAGTAGGAATGTGTTAGAAGGCTTCAACAAAGAGATGATAAATCCCAATATGTAATACATCTGCTGTATCAGCCCTATTGCTAGTAATCTCAAAAATCCACAAGGTTCTCTGTTAAGATTTACAGAAATGAAATGTACTCTATTCTAACACAAAGTCTAACGTGAGGTTTAACTGCCTCCATTAAATAAGATAAGCCCTTTTCTAAGATTTTGCCACAGGTAGAGTTTTTTAAAAGTATCATTTACTGCTTGTTCTCCTCTAATTTCCCTCTAATTCCTCTCCCAAAAATTCCCCCTCACACACTGGGAAGAAATATAAGGCAATAAGTTAGATAAACAAGGCTAATATGATTTTAGAAGGGGTTGAAATCTGTGAAATATATCTATAGTTATTTCCATACTTTATAAGTAATGACTAAAGAATAACACATAATTTTCAATAAGTTACAAAAAACATTTGTGTTACATATCTAAAATTTAACTAACCCATAATATTATTTATTTAAAGTCTTCAAAAACAATTATGGTGGTAATATAGCTCTTTAAAAATTAAAAGTCAATTTAGAAGTACAAAAATAATTTTTAAAAATGATTCAAGGCCGAGCGCAGTGGTGCATGCCTGTAATCCCAGCACTTTCGGAAGCCAAGGCCGGCAGATCACAAGGTCAGGAGTTCGAGACTAGTCTGACCATCATGGTTAAAGCCCATCTCTACCAAAAATTAAAAAATTAGCCAGGAGTGGTGGTGCACGCCTGTAATCCCATCTACTCAGGAGGCTGAGGCAGGAGAATTGCTTGAACCAGGAGGCAGAAGTTGCAGTGAGCCGATATTGCACCACTGCACTCCAGCCTGGGCAACAGAGTGAGACTCTGTCTCAAAAAAAAAAAAAAAAAAATTAATCTTGCTTCTTTATCGCCTAACTGAAGAATAAATAACGTAATAAAAGTGCCTTGAAAATCTTAATGTTTTATATATTCTAAATAAAAGAGGTTTACATATTCTAAATTAATTTGTAAAATATCACAGAATTCCAATTCCATCTAAATGTGCAGCTTCTAGTATATTGCCATTTTAGGTTTGTTTTGTTTTGGTACATTAATGAGCACTGATTATTATTATTTTATTTAGCTATTCTAAACAAAGAGACATAAATTAATCATAAAATATTATGGAATTCCAATTCTCTTATATTCAAAATCTGGAAAGTGTTGATGCTGTAATCATCTTAAAACTTTATTCATTTGGATAAATGTTTCCTTAGTATTACCACAAGATGTCACCCTAAGCCTAGCATCTAAATGTGCAGCATCTAGCATATTGCTGTTTCAGGTTTTTTTTTACTTTTTGCATTTGGTTTGGGCAGACTAATGAACACCAATTTCTGTCTTTCAAAAAATTAAAGTGACTTTTTCTACTCTCAGTTATTGGCAAATAAAAAATCAAAACAAATAATACAGGGACTCTAAAAGAAAGGAGGAAGAAAGTTAATCAAACAGTTCATTCTCCATGCTTATCAGGTATCTTTTTACTTACCATAAAAGCAATGTATCTAACCATTGAATTTTATATGATTTTACTTTATTTTTAAAAATATCAAAAATTAATAAATGTTACTTTTATAATCAAAGTTATGTTACAAAATACCAGTCACAGTTATGTACACAGAATTCCTCAAAGAATATACCATCTAAAACATGCTAGTATTTTTTTAAGCATATGATGAAGGACCACAAAAGGACGACATTATTCATTTTATGGTGATGCTTTTCAGCTGGGGGCAGTGGCTCAAGCCTATAATCCAAATACTTTGGGAGGTTGAGGTGGGAGGATCACTTGAGCCCAGGAGTTCAAGACCAGCCTGGGAAACATAGCGAGACCCTATCTCTACTAAGAATTGAAAAATAAAGGCCAGGTGTAGTGGTTCACGCATGTAATCCCAGCACTTTGGGAGGCAGAGGTGGGTGGATCATGAGGTCAGGAAATCAAGACCATCCTGGTCAACATGGTGAAATCCCATCTCTACAAAAAATACAAAAAATTAGCCAGGTGTGGCAGCACACACCTGTAATCCCAGCTACTCGGAAGGCTGAGGAAGGAGAATTGCTTGAACCCGGGAGGCAGAGGCTGCAGTGAGCCAAGATTGCGCCACTGCACTCCAGCCTGGGCAACACAGCGAGACTCCATCTCAAAAATAAATAAAACAAAATAAAATAGGGTGATGATTTTCATCTGTAGAGAGAGGGACTGATTTCCTTGTCACATGTAAATATTACAGCATGTTCTGCAGTAATAGTATTTTATTATCCATTTGTGTTTTCTACATTATGATTCCCTTCTATTTCTACAGCTAATGAGAGGCGCGCAAGGTACTATTTCAATGTGTTGGCTATGTATTGACCAGAACAATGGGTGAAACCGCTATCTTCCATTACTTGTAACAGGAAAAAAAAGGGTAGGATGGGGTGGAGGAGTTAATTCAAACAGAATGCAAATTATAGACCATAACAATGCCCTATATTTCAATGGCTCCCTACCTATCCTTTACAAAGATATAAATCTTCTCTAGGATGCACAAGTCTACATGGCTTTTCTTCTTTTGTGTCCTTAAAGAAAACGCACAGTGAGACCACTCAAACATTCAATAATAATAGATTACTGATCAGTACATAGGTGCCCACATTGAATTCAATAGAAAATTATGTTTTGTTGTATAATGTTGCTCTATTGTTTGCACTCTGGTTTATCCTAAAATGACTTTTAAAGACCAGCCAAAGTAAATCTGTCCATTCAAAGCTGGGCACTGGGATTACTTACATAACAGCTTTTTACAGATTATTGTTGCCTCTAATTTTACTAGAGGAATTCAAACTACACTATTAGCATTAAGCCAAGATATTTATCATTCACTTAAAATAATGGCAAAATACAATTCTTTGTCACTCATTTGTCATTGTATTCCCTGGGTAATGGTGTTAACATTATCAAATGATTATATTATTAAAAATATAGTAGAGTTATCTAAATTATCCAACAATACCCTTTCTAAATCAAGTTCTCAAAAATGCAAACTCTCAAAAGACTTAGCCAGTCTTAAGTAAACACATCATACAAATCTGTTAAGATACACTGCCATTTAGTTAATGACCTTTTACTAATTATCAACTATTAATAAATCACTATTAATTTTAATCAAAAATTTGATGTTTAAAATTGTTGTCAAAAATATTATCTTTGTTGAATATAAGGTTTATTCAAATTCTGTAAGACTCCATTTAGAGTTTTTATTTAATACCAGCTAAGATGATTACAGTTGTGTCATTAATTCTTCCTAGCCACAATAAAATATTTTTTAAAAGTTAATCCACAGGCAAAATAATCCTGTAAAGCTTTACACTTCTATTTTTATTAAATAGACTGATTTTCAAATTTTCAAAATTGAATAATTTTTAAAATTACATTCAAACTATAAAGTTGGAGTTTTTATCAAAAAGTACACATATTTATAATAAAAACAAAGTATTTTCATAATTAAGCCTTATAAGTTCCTATTTTTTGATTTTATATCAATAATAACCAGCATGAAAAAGCAATGAAAATATCTAGCAGACTCAGTTATTTCTTTAAAATTATTTGAAATCAGTTATTTATTTAAATCCAGCAAAATATATTGTATAATTGAGTGGGTTTTTCATTGTTTAGTTAGTTGGGTTTTTTTTGGGAAAAGTATTTATTTATATATTTTGTTAACTTATTTTACTTCCTAAAATATGAAAAAATAATTAAAAGCTATTTGCACAAATATAAGAGATGTATATGCAAAAACATATATAAACAAACCATATCCTTAATTTTCTTTACAATCTTTAATAAATAGGAGAATAAACATAAGATTAAACATTATATGGTAAGCTTCATGACAAATTGGTAAGAATTCCAAAGCACTGAGATTTTCATCAATAAACTTTTCAATTCTGGATCATAAACTTTCCTAAGACAAGCAAGAAAGATGAAAAGATGTTTTTATTTTTGTTTTAAGAAGAGAGTAAAAGTGTAACTTTGATTCTAAGTAGAATGTGCACCATCATTTTTATGTTACACAATTCCTTCCCTGAAGGAAGACAACTTCCTTCGTTAGCATATTTGTCCTCAATGTTTTATAACAAACTACTCAGGGTTTTCTTCTGTGTAAACTTTTCTTCCTTTACGAAACATTCTTTCAATATTTATATCTTTCAATAACCTCTTTTTATTTATATTTTCAAACAATTCCTTTCTAAGTTAACCTTATATAAGAAAAAGGAAAACAAAAAACAAAATAAAACAAAACAAATCTTCCCTTCCAGTATTAAAGAAAATTATCCCAGTTTGAAACTTGGTTAACATCAGGTTCTTTGACCACATTATTCAAATTATCAAGCCCAATTCTGACCATTAAAATGATGAATAATTTTCATAATACATACCTAGCAAAGCTTGGAATAAGCTGCTCTTAAAGATACCCATCACCTTTTTAACCGCATTTTTCAACAGCTGCTCCTCTGGTTTCCTTAATTTTTTGCAGTATTCTTCCAGTAATGATAAAGCTCGGTCAGTATCTGAAAAACATGATATTATTATTATATCTTATGGTCTTAGCAAAATAGAAAGCTAACATTAAACTATTCTATAATTGTGTTCCTAATTTAATGACATGAAATAACTTAATAAGATAATCATAATTTCTATAAACTACCATATGAAATTAATAATTATACTCAATGGCCAGTTTCAACAATCCAGTTTTATTTCTATAGTCTTGTCTTCCAGAAGAATCCCTAACTGTAAAACAAAACAAAGAATTCAATCCTGGCCACGGTGTTCAAGTTAGATATAATTCTCTCTTGTCAGAGACACTTACCTTAAAATTGATTACTTCCTGCAAAATAATATCCAACTTCCTTAACATGACCTTTGAGGCCTCCCTCCCATGATCAAATATTTTCAGCCTTATTTCCCACTATATAGTCCACACTCTCCAAACACGCATACAGTGCCTAAGTCATACTGGATTACTTACTTTTCCCTTCCATTTTCCTCTACACACATGCATGTGCAGACACCCACACACATACACACACGCATGCACGTGCACACTTTCTCTCTCTCCACCTCTCTCTCTTTCTCTCTCTCTCTCTACTTTTTCTCACCTCTGTACTTTTCTTTGCTCCTACTGTTCCCTGTGCTGGTATTTCTTCCCCTATACCACTGTATATACCCCCTAGAATCAGTGTGCTATCTTGAAAAGGGGTTCTTGTTAGGTAAATCTGGGTATGACCCAGATCTTACTTACTAGCTGTGTGTGACCTTTAATAAGTTCCTTAACCTCTCTGAGCTTCAGTTTCTTCACAGGTGTTACGATTAAATTAGACAATATAGGCACAATCCCTAGCACAATGTCCAGCACACAGAAAATAATCAAGTAAGTCAACTGAACACCTACTTTCTCTTCATTTAGATCTAACTCAAATGCTCTCTCTTCCATAAAGCCATCTCTGATGGTTAAAATTAATCACCACTCCCTCTTCTTCTAAACCACTTTGCCTATACGAATTTGTCAGCAGTCTTAACCCATATCTTATTATTTTATGACTTATTGAATAATGTCTTCATCCTTCACAAGACAAAACATCCTTGAAAAAGTCACTAGAGTTATACAACCTTCGTGTTTAGGTGATAATTGTCTTTGAATTTTAAAAGCCCTCCTTCCCTTCCAATCTATCACTTTCAAAAAAGCCTAAATACCAATTATAATAACAATAGCTTATATTTATTTTATATTTCCTCCTTTCTCTTGAACCTTCCAACTCTTCTTCCTCATGGCCATTCTCAGCTGATGGTATTACTTCCTATTACATGGAAAATCAGAAGGCAGATTCCATAAGCTCCTAACATAACATCTACTGACTTACCTGTAACTGTACCCACATAGTCTGCCTTCCCTTATATTACTATGAATAAAGAATTTGTGTTTCTAAGGTCAACTCCTCTCTTGAGCACTGGAATCTATCCTCTCTTGCTTACTCAAGGAAATTGTTCCATTATCAATTGTTTCCTTTTCCACTCAATCATCCCATCATTACTAAATCCAGCGGTCAATTATCAATCATCTCATTTGGCCCATAAGCATCATTTGATATTGTCACACTCTTGAAAACACTTTTTTCACTAGGCTTCCATGCAGGTGTGCTGGTAAATATTTAAAAACTAGTTCAGATAAAAAAGAAAACATGGGCACCTACACGCACATGAGTTTGTTATAATTTTACTGACACAAGGATGTACAGCAACCAGTCTACAAATAATAATAAGATATACAACCTTTAACTGTAAATTCCATTAGTCAGTTGATTCTCAATAATATTTTTATTGGTTTTTACCAAATTCTTGTATTCATAGCCAACTTACGGTTATAACTGATGAATAAGTAGTTTCAACATATATGTGGTTTGATTATGTTGTCATATTAATTAATAAAATGAAAATAAAACAAGAAAGATAGTTTTTGTGAAAACCTCACTCCTGTCAATTATGTTATTTGTTTCCTGAATCAGATAATAATTTTTGAATAGTGGACAAATATTTCCTCAATTTCTGTACTAATCTCAATGTAACAGTAACGGACACAAAATGCTTTCAACTTGCGCTTAAATTATTAACATTTACTTTATCACTTTCTTATCAGCAAAACAATAAATCAAGCCCAAATTTGTAGCATTTGCAATTTCCAAAGTCTAAATATTCCCACCATGGCCAATTTCAAGCTACCAACATGATGTCTCTGAACATGGATCTGAGAAAAGATGCACAGCAGCATACCATTATGTAGCTTATCCACCGCACAGATACAATCAATGCAAATAACTCAAGAGCAGAGATGGTATCAAAATGAAAAATAATTAAGAATTGATGACTGTTGAGTATTTATTACTTTTTAATATAATTTAGTTAAGTTTAGGTGTAATTATTTTTGTTAGAGATGGGGTCTCCCTACATTGCCCAAGTTAGTCTTGAACTCCTGACCTCAAGCAATCCTCCTGCCTTCACCTCCCAAAGTGCTGGGATTACAGGCATGAGCCACCATGCCTGGCCCATAGTTTATGCATAATTTTTAAGTGGTTGCGTTTAACTTTTTTTTTTTTGAGATGGAGTCTCGCTCTGTTGCCCAGGCTAGAGTGCAGTGGCATGATCTCGGCTCACTGCAACCTCCGCCTCCCAGGTTCAAGCAATTCTCCTTCCTCAGCCTCCTGAGTAGCTGGGACTACAGGCACGTGCCACCACACCCAGCTATTTTGTGTATTTTTAGTACAGACAGGGTTTCACCACGTTGGCCAGGATGGTCTTGATCTCTTGACCTTGTGATCCACCCACCTCGGCCTCCCAAAGCACTGGGATTACATGTATGAGCCACCGTGCCCGGCTTTAACATTTTTTAAATGGCTGTATTTTCTTGCAAATTTGCTGAAAATTTAATGATAAGCTCTTGCAAGCTGACATGAGCTGTCTCCAGCACACCATTATTTCCAGGGCAGCACTCTCTCCCAGATTGTCTTCCTACTTCATGGATGCCCTTTCTCAATCACATTTATTAGTTCCTCCTAATTTCTCAATGAGGGCTTAAGATGTTTAGACTACCTCTAAACATGGTAAGACTTCTTTTCTTTAATCTTACTCGCTGGATAATCTTACCCAGTTTCCTTGATATTATCTAATTCCCTAGCTTTAAATATTATCAGCACCCTCAAGACTTCGAAATTTATATCTGTAGCTCAGAACTTTCCTCTGAATTCCAGACTCATATCCAACTGAATGCTCAACATTTCCATTTGGATGTCTAATAAGCATCTCAAACTTCACTTGTCAAAACTGAACTCCAGATCTTATCCACCCACCCTCAATCTGCTTCTCCTCGAATGTATCTCCATCTTTCATCCTTCCAATTATTCAGGCCCAAATTCCTGAAGTCAGCATTCATTCTTTTCTCTAATTCTCTACATCTATCCATCAGTAAATCCTGTGGGCTCCAACATCAAATTATATGCAGAATCCCATCACTTCTCCCTACCTCCAGTACTACCACCCTGGCACAACCCATCATCATCTATCCCCTACATTACTGCAATAATGTTCTACTAGTTTACACGCTGTCACCTTTGCCCTCCTACAGTCTTTTCTCTTTTTTTCTTTTTTCTTTCTGTCTTTGTTTGTTTGTTTTGTTTTTTGTTTTCTTTTAAGCAGGGTCTCTCTCTGTCACCCAGATGGGAGTGCAGTGGGGCAATCACTGCACATTTCAGCATCAACCTCCCAGGCTCCAGTGATCCTCCCGAATCATTTTTTGATTTCTGATTTTTTTGTAGAGATGAGGTCTCACTATGTTGCCCAGGCTGGCCTATAGTCTTTTCTAAACACAATAGCCAACAATATCCTTTCAAGTCATCAACTAGATTACATCATTCCTCAACTCAAACCCTCCAGTGTCTCCCCATCCCACTCAGAGCAAAGGCCCACCTCTCTGACTTCAGCTCTTAGACCTCTCTTCTTGCTCAATCTACTACAACCACAGTATCTCTGCTCTTTCTCAAATATACCAAGAACTCTCCTATATCATGGCCTCTATACTTGTGATTCTGCCTATAACACTCTTCTCTCAGGTATCCATAAAGCTTGCTCCTTCACTTCTTTTATATCTCTGCTCATATACCATCTTAGTAGTAAGGCCTTCCCTAATACTCCTATATAACATAGCAAACTTCAAGCTTATCCCCTTGAAAGAAATGAGAATTTCAATTGGGCAATAAGAGATGGAGGAGGACATTGTGTAACTTGTGTTCTATCTAGTAAGATTAGAAATATAGAAATAAATCTGGATGAACAGAGAGCTCACTCCAATTTATATTAACAAAGAATGGTGATATAAATGTGTGCTAATATATTTGCATAAACTTTAATTTTTAAAAATGATTTCACACTTTACTTGTATAATGTTTTAACAACTCTGAATCAAGGACAAATATTTTAATCCCCATTTTGTCAACAATTAATCAGCAGTTTCCCCGAAATGATGGTGGCTCACTTTCTAACCCATCCCTACTCACTATTTACAAATATAAATAGTTACTTTACTTACCATTGTAGGTGATCAACAATACAGTAATTATACTATACCTCTCTCTGTACTTATATGTATCTGTGGGCTCTAATCATGTGATTACCTCTAGTGCCCAAAGCTTTAGTCTTTTTCATTTCCTCATTAAAGTCTGCCGACATTTTTTGGGAAACCTACTAAGTGCTGAGCACCTTTTTCTTTTCTCTTTTTTTTTAATACAATTATAACTAAAGCCTTTTTTTTAAGCTTCTGTGGCATTGTTGTAGGTATTACCTTAGTCGTTTATTCTTTTAAACGGCAATTCTTGGACAGGCACGGTGGCTCACACCTATAATTCCAGCACTTTGGGTGGCCGAGGTGGAAGGATGGCTTGAGGCCGGGAGTTCGAGACCAGCCTGGGCAACACAGCAAAACCCTTTCTCTACAACAAAATTTTTAAATTAGCCAGGTGTGGTGGTGCATGTCTGCAGTCCCAGCTACTCAGAAGGCTGAGATGGGAGGATCATTTAAGCCCAGGAGTTTGAGGCTTCAGTGGGCCACCATCCTGCTACTGCACTCCAGCCTGGGCTACAGAGTGAGACCCTGTCTCTAAATAAATAAGTAAAATGCCCTGTCTCTAAGTAAATAAGTAAAATAAAGAGCAATTCTCAAAAATGTATTAACAATATTCCCACAATCACATCTACAAATATAATTAGATAAGTAAGGGGAATTTCACTCACTCATTTAGCATGTATTTATTCAATAACTATAAAGGGAAAATACTGTATTGATTCTAAACAGCTAGATGTTTTCTAAACCAGCAGAGCTTACTATGCCTCTCACCTCTGTAGGATAAAAATTTGACACATAAATGAAAATGCTAAAATATTTTTAAAAGGTCATATATAATCAAGTCTCTAAGTTAGGCTTTCACACACCAGCATCTAGGGCTGGAATTGTGGCTGCCCTTTTATGCTTCTTTTGATTATTGAGAATGATCATCACCTGGAGTCAATTCTATTATGCTCTTCAACTCTCTCTACTCAAATCCTTATTTCTGGTTAATGAAAGTTTGAAGGTAATCTAAAAATGACAAATTAAACAAATGAGACAAATGGCAAGGACCTTTTCATACAAATTAAAAATCTCTAACCTAATCTCCATAAATTGAATAAAGTGGGAAGTTGAGATAATTATCCAAGCAAGTCAAGATTCATATTTTAATTGATGTTCAAATAACCAAGTGGAGAATTTTTCACCTAAATTGCCTCAATTCTCCTGTTTTCTTCATTAAACTCTACCTTCACATGACTCCTGAGTCTACAGAAAAAAAAAAATTAAATTTGGATTACTTGAGGGCAGGCACAGGAGAAAATGGGGGGGAAGGGAGAATCACTTTTTAAAATAAGAAATTTCTGCATGAAATATGCAACCAAGGGATAGTGAATGTTACATAATTATAACTGTAGGTAATCATGTGTCTGTTAATTAAGGTTCAACTCTATATTGTACATGGTCTAAGAATAGCATCACCAGAAAGTTATAAATAATTTGGGACAGGTAATTTAAATTTGAATCAGTGATTGGCAATAATGCTAACAAATGAACTTTTAGAGAAAAGAAAATGATGATACATAAAATCATTTGCCATGGCTTAAAAAATGAAGAATTACAGAACATACAGTGGTATCATTAGGAAAACTCAGATCAAAGTATAATAGAGAAAAGGTGAATTTAATGGGCAAATTTTGGAAAGTAAAGCATTTAGAATAGTGAAATTATTTTACATAAATCTATTCAACATTTTTACAGTTTAAAAAGAACTTTTAAATGCATTATCTTATCTGATTCTCACCACTGAGAAGTCATACCTATTTTACATGAAACTGAAATTCAGAGTGGCTTGTCCAAGATCACAGAGCTACTAAACAACAGATTTGGAGCTTAATCCAAAAGGTTTTGATTCCAAGTACAGTGTTCTCTCCACAATACCACCCTTAATCCTCCAGAAATGGAGGTGAGCATATTTTTACAGAAAAAATAAAATAAAACTTGACCAATCAGACATAAATCGTACTGAATTTTAGAATCTACGGTTAAATGTTGAATCACAAATGTTCACATTTAGTCTTTTAATTTGTATTTGCAACATATAAATAAAAATGGTCCTACCTTTATAAGTCTGGTAGAGAAAAAGGTTATTTCAGCCATTAATCAAGTATTTATTGACTATCTTACTACATTCCAGACACTGGGAACACAGTACTGAACAAAAAAGGTAATAGTCTACCCTCACAGAGATTTTAGTCTCAAAATAAAGATAATTAACTAAGAAATTCCAAAAAAGTGAAAGATTAAAACAGAGTATAAGAATGCTATCACGGCCGGGAGCAGTGGCTCACGCCTGTAATACCAGCACTTTGGGATGCAGAGGCGGGCAGATCACCTGAGGTCAGGAGATCGAGACCAGCCTGACCAACGTGGTGAAACCCCGTCTCTACTAAAAATACAAAAATTAGCTAGGCATGGTGGCAGGTGCCTGTAATCCCAGCTACTTGGGAGGCTGAGGCAGGAAATCACTTGAACCCAGGAGGCGGAGGTTGCAGTGAGCTGAGATCATGCCACTGCACTCCAGCATGGGTGACAGACAGAGATTCTGTCTCAAAGAAAAAAAAAAGAATGGTATCATAAGGTACCAGGTACCATGGGAGTAGAGAATTAAGTTGATGGCATATGTACAATGTTAACAAGTTTGGCCTTATACTAAGGGGAGAATGACAAGCCATGGAAGATTTTTAACTGAAGGGGAATATGACCATTTTTTAGATTTAGAACTATTAACTATAGTATGATATGTATCCATTAAAACAAGCAATAACAATTAGACATTTTTCATATTTTAAATAAATACATACAAAATTGAATGGTCACAATTTTATCATTACTTATTAGACATTAGGACTAGAAAATGAAAGTGAGAGGTGAAGCTGGCTGGCTTCTGGGTCAGGTGGGGACTTGGAGAACTTTTCTGTCTAACTAAAGGATTGTAAATGCACCAATCAGTGCTCTGTGTCTAGCTAAAGGTTTGTAAATGCACCAATCAGCACTCGGTAAAAACGGATCAATCCGCACTCTGTAAAACAGACCAATCAGCACTCTATAAAATGGACCAAGCAGCTCTCTCTAAAATGGACCAATCTTTAGGATGTGGGTGGTGCCAAATAAGGGAATAAAAGCAGGCCACCCGAGCCAGCAGCAGCAACCTGCTTGGGTCCCCTTCCACACTGTGGAAGATTTGTTCTTTTGCTCTTCACAATAAGTCTTGCTGCTGCTCACTCTTTGGGTCTGCGCCACCTTTATGAGCTATAACACTCACTGTGAAGGTCTGCGGCTTCACTCCTGAAGTCAGCAAGACCATAAACCCACCAGGAGGAATGAATAACTCCGGAAGCACCACCATTAAGAGCTGTAACACTCACCGCAAAGGTCTGCAGCTTCACTCCTAAAGTCAGCAAGACCATGAACTCACCAGAAGGAAGAAACTCCGGACACATCCGAACATCAGAAGGAACAAACTCTGGACACACCATCTTTAAGAACTGTAACACTCACCACGAGGGTCCACGGCTTCATTCTTGAAGTCAGAGAGACAAAGAACCCACCAATTCTGGACACATTTCGGCGACCATGAAGGGACCATCAACTATCGCCAAGCGGTGAGATTATCACCTATCGCCAAGTGGTGAGTACCACTGGACCCCTTTTGCTTGCTATTCTGTCCTATTTTTCCTTAGAATTCAGGGGCTAAATACCAGACACCTATTGGCCAGTTAAAAGCGACTAGTGCAGCCGCTGGTCTAAAGACACGGGTGTCAGGCTTTCTGGGAAAGGGCTCTCTAACAAACCCCAACTCTTCAGAGCTGGGAGCATTGATTTGCCTGGAACCAGCTTCTGCATTTCCTGTACTTCTGGGCTAAGCCAAGGGTTGACAGAGGGGAAAGCCATTCAGCCCCAGGGCCCTGACAACAAGTTGGTTGACCCTGCAGCCATGAGAGGAACTCTCAAAGGCATGTCGCCCAAGCGAGACTCACCCATCTATCTTGACCCTTGCCCCCTGGGTCCTAATACTTGCCAGATAAACCTCCTCTCACCTCTCTTCTCCAAGGCTAGTCCCACTTATAAAAACCACTCGCTCTCTCGGGTGCTTTTCTAGTTTCTCCTATAAGAATGATTTCTAGTATAAACTCCAGGACTCTGTTACCTTCTTTTGGCACCTGGGCTCACCAATCAAAAAGACATAATTTTTGCCCAAAGCCCCGTCATAGGGGAGACTATCTGGAATTTTAGGATCCCTCCTCAGATAAGCAGGCCTAACAAAGGCTATTCCTAAAGCTAGGATATGGGAAGCCTCAGAAATTGTATCCTTCGTATTCATATAAGTGAAGATAAAAGGCATCAGTCTTCCAGTTCTGGAGATCCCTCCCCTCCCTCAGGGTATGGCCCTCCACTTAATTTTTGGGGCATAACATCTTGATAGGACGGGGTAAAATCCCAATACTAACAGAAGAATGCTTAGGACTCTAACAAGTTTTCGACAACGTGTCAGTAAGAGTGACTAAATTGGATTTTTCTCGGTCCTCTTTGTGGTCTAGGAGGACAGGCAAGGGTGCAGGTTTTTGAGAATGCATCAGTAAGGGCCACTAAATCCGACCTTCCTCAGTCCTCCTTGTGGTCTAGGAGGAAAACTAGTGTTTCTGCTGCTGTGGCGGTGAGCACAACTATTCTGATCAGCAGGGTCCAGGGACCATTGTGGGTTCTTGGGCATGGGGAGAAACAAACCAAAACCATGGGCGGTTTTGTCTTTCGGTTTTGTCTTTCAGATGGGAAACACTCAGGCATCAAAAGGCTCACCCTTGAAATGCATCCTAAGCCATTGGGACCAATTTGACCCACAAACCCTGAAAAACAGGTGGCTCATTTTTTTCTGCACTATGGTCTGGCCCCATTATTCTCTCTCTGATGGGGAAAAATGGCCACCTGAGGGAAGTATAAATTACAATACTATCCTGCAGTCTGACCTTTTCTGTAAGATGGAGGGCAAATGGAGTGAAATACCTTATGTCCATGCTTTCTTTTCATTGAAGGAGAATACACAACTATGTAAAGCTTGCAATTTACATCCCACAGGAGGACCTTTCAGCTTACCCTCGTATCCTAGCCTCCCTACAGCTCCCCTTCCTATTAAGGATAAGCCTCCTCTAATCTCCCTGGCCCAGAAGGAAATAAGCAAAGAAATCTCCAAAGGACCACAAAACACCCCAGGCTGTCGATTATGTCCCCTTCAAGCTGTAGGGCATGGTGAATTTGGCCCCACCCAGGTACTTGAACCCTTCTCCCTCTCTGATTTAAAGCAGATCAAGGCAGACCTGGTGAAGTTTTCAGATGGTCCTGATAGGTACATAGATGTCCTACAGGGTCTAGGGTAAACCTTCAATCTCTCTTGGAGAGATGTCATGCTATTGTTAGCTCAAACCCTGGCCTTTAATGAAAAGAATGTGGCTTTAGCTGCAGCATGAGAGTTTGGAGATACCTGGTATCACAGTCAAGTAAATGATAGAATGACAGCTGAGGAAAGGGACAAATTCCCTACTGGCCAGCAAGCCATCCCCAGTATGGATCCCCACTGTGACCCTGACTCAGATCATGGGGACTGGAGTCATAAACATCTGTTGACCTGTGTTCTAGAAGGACTAAGGAGAATTAGGAAAAAGCCCATGAATTATTCAATGATGTCCACCATAACTCAGGGAAAGGAAGAAAATCCTTCTGCCTTCCTCAAGTGGCTACGGGAGGTCTTAAGAAAATATACTCCCCTGTCACTCAACTCACTGTGGGGTCAATTGATTCTAAAAGATACATTTATTACCCAATCAGCTGCAGATATCAGGAGAAAGCTCCAAAAGCGAGCCCTGGGCCCTGAACAAAATCTGGAGGCATTATTAAACCTGGCAACCTCAGTGTTCTATAATAGAGACCAAGAGGAACAGGCCCAAAGGAAAAGCAAGATCAGAGAAAGACCACAGCCTTAGTCATGGCCCTCAGACAAACAAACTTTGGTGGTTCAAAGAGGTCAGAAAATGGAGCAAGCCAATCACTTGGTAGGGCTTGTTATCAGTGTGGTTTACAAGGACACTTTAAAAAAGATTGTCCAATGAGAAACAAGCCGCCCCCTCGTCCATGTCTGCTATGCTGAGGCAATCACTGGAAGGTGCACTGCCACAGAGTGCAGAGGTTCTCTGGGCCAGTAACCCCCAATCAGAAGACCCAACAACAGGACTGAGGGTGCCTGGGGCAAGCACCAGCTCATGTCATCACCCTCACTGAGCCCCGGGTACGTTTAACCATTGAGGGCCAGGAAATTGACTTCCTCCTGGACACTGGCACAGCCTTCTCAGTGTTAATCTCCTGTCCCAGACAACTGTCCTCAAGGTCCGTTACCATCCGGGGAATCCTGGGACAGTCTGTAACCAGGTATTTCTCCCACCTCCTCAGTTGTAATTGGGAGACTTTGCTCTTTTCACATGCCTTTCTTGTTATGCCTGAAAGTCCCACACCCTTATTAGGGAGGGATATATTAGCCAAAGCTGGAGTTATTATCTACATGAATATGGGGAACAAGTTACCCATTTGTTGTTCCCCTACTTGAGGAGGGAATCAACCCTGAAGTCTGGGCAGTGGAAGGATAATTTGGAAGGACAAAAAATGCCCGTCCAGTCCAAATCAGGCTAAAAGATCCCACCACTTTTCCTTATCAAAGGCAACATCCCTTAAGGCCTGAAGCTCATAAAGGATTACAAGATATTGTTAAATATTTAAAAGCTCAAGGCTTAGTAAGGAAATGCAGCAGTAACTGCAACACCCCAATTCTAGGAGTACAAAAACCGAATGGTCAGTGGAGACTAGTGCAAGATGTTGGACTCATCAATAAGGCAGTAATTCCTCTATATCCAGTTGTACCCAACCCTATACCCTGCTCTCTCAAATATCAGAGGAAGCAGAATGGTTCACTGTTCTGGACCTCAAGGATGCCTTCTTCTGTATTCCCCTGCACTCTGACTCCCAGTTTCTCTTTGCCTTTGAGGATCCCACAGACCACACATCCCAACTTACACAGACGATCTTGCCCCCACGGGTTTAGGGATAGCCCTCACCTGTTTGGTCAGGCACTGGCCCAAGATCGAGGCCACTTCTCAAGTCCAGGCACTCTGGTCCTTCAGTATGTGGATGATTTACCTTTGGCTACCAGTTTGGAAGCCTCATGCCAACAGGCTACTCTAGATCTCTTGAACTTTCTAGCTAATCAAGGGTACAAGGCATCTAGGTCAAAGGCCCAGCTTTGCCTACAGAGGTCAAATACCTAGGCTTAATCTTAGCCAGAGAGGCCAGGGCCCTCAGCAAGGAATGAATACAGCCTATACTGGCTTATCATCACCCTAAGACATTAAAACAGTTGCAGGGGTTCCTTGGAATCACGGGCTTTTGCCGACTATGGATCCCCAGATACAGCGAGATGGCCAGACCACTCTATAATCAAGGAGACCCAGAGGGCAAATACTCATCTAGTAGAATGAGAACCAGGGGCAGAAACAGCCTTCAAAACCTTAAAGCAGGCCCTAGTACAACTCCAGCTTTAAGCCTTCCCACAGGATAAAACTTTTCTCTATATGTCACAGAGAGAGCAGGGATAGCTCTTGGAGTCCTTACTCAGACTCATGGGATGACCCCACAACCAGTGGCACACCTAAGTAAGGAAATTGATGTAGTGGCAAAAGGCTGGCCTCACTGTTTAAGGGTAGTTGTGGCGGTGGCCATCTTAGTGTCAGAGGCTATCAAGATAATACAAGGAAAGGATCTCACTGTCTGGACTACTCATGACGTAAATGGCATACTAGGTGCCAAAGGAAGTTTATGGCTATCAGACAACCACGTACTTAGATACCAGGCACTGCTCCTTGAGGGACCGGTGCTTCAAATACCTATGTGCACGGCCCTCGACCCTGCCACTTTTCTCCCAGAGGATGGGGAACCAATCAGTATGACTGCCAAACTTATAGTCCAAACTTATGCCACCCGAGATGATCTCTTAGAAGTCCACTTAGACTGATGGAAGTTCATTTGTGGAGAATAGGATACAAAGGGCAGGTTATGCCACAGTTAATGATGTAACCGTACTTGAAAGTAAGCCTCTTCCCCCAGGGACCAGTGCCCAGTTAACAGAACTAGTGGCACTTACCCAAGCCTTATAACTGGGAAAGGGAAAAAGAATAAATGTGTATACAGATAGCAGGTATGCTTATCTAATCCTACATGCCCATGCTGCAATATGGAAAGAAAAGGAGTTCCTAACCTCTGGGGGAACCCCCATTAAATACCACAAGGAAATCATGGAGTTATTGCACTCAGTGCAAAAACCCAAGGAGGTGGCAGTCTTACACTGTCAAGCCATCAAAAAGGGGAATGAGAGGGGAAAACAGCAGCATAAGTGGCTGGCAGAGGCAGGGAAAGACTAGCAGAGAGAGAGAGAGGAAGAGACAGAGATATAGAGAGAAAAAGAAATATAGGAAGTCAAAGAGAGAGACAGAGAGGAAGAGACTGAAAGTCAAAGGAGAAGGAAAGAGAGGAAGAGACAAAGGAGTCAAAGAGAGAGAAAGAGATAGAAGTAGTAAAGAAAAAACTGTGTACCCTATTCCTTTAAAAGTCAGGGTAAATTTAAAACCTATGATTGATAATTGAAGGTCTTCTCTGTAACCCTATAACACTCCAATACCACCTTGTTGTCAGTGTAAACAAGGGCATAGCCCAAAAGCACTGAGGCCACTGAGAACCCATAGCCTTCCTATCAAAAATCCTTAACCCAGCAGGTTTCCTAACAAGGGATCTAAATCTTAACTAATTATCATACAAAGGTCTGACCAGACCTAGGAGGAACTCCCTTCAGGAAAGGATGATAGATGGTTCCTCCCAGGCGAGTAAGGAAAAAAAGACACAATGGATATTCAGTGAGGAAACTCTTGTATAAGCAGAGTTAGGAAAATTGCCTAATAATTGGTGTGCTCAAATGTGCAAGCTGTTTGCACTCAGCCAAACTTTAAAGTACTTACAGAATCAGGAAGGAGCCATCTATACCAATTTTAAGTTAATATGGACTGAACGAGGTCTTACTAAAGCAAAGAATAATTGAAATCCCAAACTTACAAGGTTTTCAACAAAAGTAAAGTTTGCTAAAAGTTTACACTGTAACATATATTGTCCTAACTTCTAATCTTATGAAAATCAGACCTTATCAGTACCCCTCAAAGCTCAAGTCCATCAGCACAGAGCCATACAACTAATACCCCTACTTATAGGGTTAGGAATGGCTACTGCTACAGAAACTGGAATAGCAGGTTTATGTACTTCATTATCCTACTACCACACACTCTCAAAGGAATTCTCAGTCTGCAAGAAATAACAAAATCTATCCAGTAAGGATAGTAACTACAATCCCTAACAGACCCTTTGGCAGCAGTGACTCTCCAAAACCACCAAGGCCTAGACTTCCTCACTGCTGAGAAAGGAGGACTCTGCACCTTCTCAGGGGAAGAGTGTTGTTTTTATACTAACCAGTCAGGGATAGTATGAGATGCCGTTGGGCGTTTATAGGAAAAGGCTTCTGAAATCAGAAAACGCCTTTCAAACTCATACCAACCTCTAGAGTTGGGCGATATGGCTCCTCCCCTTTCTAGGTCCCATGGCAGCCATCTTGCTGTTACTCACCTTTGGGCCCTGTATTTTTAGCCTGCTTGTCAAATGTGTTTCCTCTAGAATCGAGGCCATCAAGCTACAGATGGTCTTACAAATGGAACCCTAAATGAGCTCAACAGCAACTTCTACTGAGGACCCCTGGACTGACCCACCAGCCCTTTCACTGGCCTACAGAGTTACCCTCTGTAGGACACTACAACTGCAGGGCCCCTTCTTCACCCCATCCAGCAGAAAGTAGCTACAGCGGTCATCGGCCAAATTCCCAACAGCAGTTGGGGTGTCCTGTTTAGAGGTGGGATTGAGAGGTGAAGCCGGCTGGGCTTCTGTGTTGGGTGGGGACTTGGAGAACTTTTCTGTATAGCTAAAGGATTGTAAATGCACCAGTCAGTGCTCTGTGTCTAGCTAAAGGATTGTAAATGCACCAATCAGTGCTCTGTGTCCAGCTAAAGGTTTGGAAACGCACCAATCGGCACTTGATAAAAACGGACCAATCAGCACTCTGTAAAACTGACCAATCAGCACTCTGTAAAAGAGACCAAGCAGCGCTCTGTAAAATGGAACAATCAGCAGGATGTGGGTGGGGTCAAATAAGGGAATAAAAGCATGCTGCCCGAGCCAGCAGCAGCAATCTGCTGGGGTCCCCTTCCACACTGTAGAAGCTTTGTTCTTTCGCTCTTTGCAATAAATCTTGCTGCTGCTCACTCTTTAGGTCTGCGCCACCTTTATGAGCTGTAACACACACTGTGAAGGTCTGCAGCTTCACTCCTGAAGTCAGCAAGACCACAAACCCACCAGGAGGAATGAACAACTCCGGACATGCCGCCTTTAAGAGCTGTAACACACACCGCGAAGGTCTGCAGCTTCACTCCTGAAGTCAGCAAGACCATGAACCCACCAGAAGGAAGAAACTCTGGACACATCTGAACATCAGAAGGAACAAACTCTGGACACACCATCTTAAAGAACTGTAACACTCACCACGAGTATCGGTGGCTTCATTCCTGAAGTCAGCGAGACAGAATCCACCCATTCCAGACACAAAAGTATTTCACTAAGAAGTATTCACATATGATTAATTCTTATTGTTGATGTTATGGCTTTTTTAAAAATCAAGGATACTCATGAGAAAGTAATAAAGTAATGAATAGCAATAGAAAAGTTAGTCTTGAACCAGGTTTTTTTTTTTTAAATTAACATTATAATGTATGGTTCGGCTGGGCATGGTAGCTCATGCCTGTAATCCCAGCACTTTAGGACGCTGAGGCAGGCAGATCACCTGAGGTCAGGAGTTCGAGACCAGCCTGACCAACATGGAGAAACCCCATTTCTACTAAAAATACAAAATTAGCTGAGCATGGAGGTCCATGCCTGTAATCCCAGCTACTCAGGAGGCTGAGGTAGAAGAACAGCTTGAACCAGGGAGGCAGAGGTTGCACTGAGCCAAAATGGTGCCATTGCACTCCAGCCTGGGCAACGAGAGTGCAACTCCATCTCCAAATAAATAAAACAAATGTACAGTTCAAGGTGATACCACAAAGGTGTCATTTTATTACTAATAATATTAGCTAGCATTTGTGTAACAATGCTAGGCATTCTGCACTGATCACCTTATTTAATCTTCAAAAGAATCCTAAGAACTACTACTATATACATTTTCACAAATGGGGAAATTTTAGACTGAGGGAAATAGAGTACATTTGCCCAAGGCTACATAACAGTAAGTGCTGGAACCACGATGCAAATGCTCATCTATTTGCCACCAAAGCCCATAAAAAGCATTATGCCATATTGAAACTTGACTTACTAGGAAAGGATCACAATGCTTCTTTCTTCTATAATTATTCTCTGCAATTATACTTTACCGTCCCTAAAAAAGAATTGTTTGAATATACTTCAACAAACACCTGTTGATCAGGTTATTTTCCCTGTTGAAACAAGAAGATATTATTAATAGTATAAAATGGTAAATTTATATCTCTCCTTTCAAACAAGCCATGCTTTCAAATTTTCTGTAAACTTGTTAAAGGAGAAGGTTAGAGAATGTGCAAGGCTAAGCAGCAATAAATAGAAAGTAAGAAAATAACAAATTGGCCGAGCATGCGGCTCACACTTGTAATCCCAGTACTTTGGGAGGCCGAGGCAGATGGATCACTTTGAGCTCAGGAGTTCGAGACCACCCTGGGCAACATGGCAAAACCCCATCTCTACTAAAAATACAAAAATTAGCTGGGCATGGGGTGGGTGCCTGTAATCCCAGCTACTCAGGAGGCTGAGGCAGGAGAATCGCTTGAACCCAGAAAGCAGAGGTTGCAGTGAGCTGAGATCATGCCACTGCACTCCAGCCTGGGCAACAGAGCGAGACTCCATCTCAAAAAAAAGATTAAAAATTGTATCTTCAGCTAAATACTGATTTTTGCATCATTCCAGATTTATTTATCTAGAAAAATAAATAAATAAACAAAATTTGGAATTTAAATAGTGAAGAATATGTATGGCCAGACTTAAAGCAGACCTGAAGACTGCAGTCATTTTGTATATATTAGATGATTTACAAATTACTTTAGCATCTTTGGAGGAGAAATAATATTAATAAGAAATGTTATAACCTTTTTTTTAAAAAAAAGACACATACACGCATGGCATCTCCTATCTGTGATCAAATGCATCATTGCCGTATCTGGACAGGCTTGTTCCAGAAGCTGACCAGGAAGCTGAATCCAAATCACTGATGGAAGGAGACTCTGACATTTCTCCTCCTTGAACCCACCCACCCCCCTAAAAAAAAATGCATTCAGATGATAAGCATTTGTACAGCAGTTTCTTATCTACAAAATAATTTTTATATGGTCTAGGTATCTTGATTTGATCCTTACAATAATCCTAAGAGGTATTAGTAGTACACTTAACTTTTAACAGGAAAAATTTGAAGCTCTATCTGTTGATTTTCTTAATGTAGCCAACTGATGGTAAAAGCTAGATTCCAATCCTGGGCTCTCCTCTGCTGCACTATGATGCCATTCACTTGTTCAAAGACTACCACACTCACACAGTAAAAAGGAAAGCATCAGACAAGCTTCTGGTCCTAATTCCATCACTAACTAGCTTTGTAAAAGTGAAGTTCACGTACATTATCATATTTGATGAGAAAAAGAAACAGTATATAGTAAGGGGGAAAAAAGCATTAAATCCCTTTTTTAAAAGGAAATAAGTTCAGAAGGATTACATGATTTTCACAGGATCTTCTGGTGGCATCATCATACGAAGGCAAGTAACCTCTATTTTACACGTGGGAGATTGGTACTTTGAGATATTAAAACTTTTTTCTACCTAAATTTTCCCATTTCCTTTTTTCTCATTCCACAGATAACTGGTTCCCTACTTTATTGCCTCAGGGGCACTATATGCCAGGACAAAACACAGAAGGAATTTTTAAGTAATTCCAGTTTTGCTTTCTAAAAACCTAAGCCCTCAGAATAAAAGAAGAGTTTGTCAGAGATGAAAAAGAGATTCTCAGGTACAGGCAGAGAAAGGGACTTCTCCTAGCCCCTTCACAGTGTAGAAAAAAATTTTCCCAGCTGAAGAAAACAGAAAAAAGTCTTTGGATCTCAAGGCATCAGGGATCTAGGCTCTTCTTACTGGCAACATTGCTTGGAAGGCAGCAAGACCCAAGAGGAATGGCATTGTAATGCATCTAGGCAAACAGAAACACAGACATTCTAGAAAAAGGTGAAAGTCCATGACTCGGACATATCAAATATCTGTCAAACCAGACCAGAAAGAGCTATCTAGACACAACAACTCATATGTCAGAAGTAAGCTGTTTTATATAGATGATCGACAACCAGAAGACACTCCCATTCCAGGTAGAACCCCACCTTAACCCCAGGGAAGTGTGGAAAACTTCAAAAAGGATAAGAGTTATTTTGTCTGCTACTCAGTTACTAAGAGTAAAGATGAATTACAGAAAATAAATGGATACTTCTAACATACCTAAATTTATAGACCAAGTCCAGCTCACAGATTATCTGATCTTGTCCCTTCTTTCAGTAGCCAAATCTTCTGACTACTGTTCTAGGTTTTTTCCACCATATCACTGCTATTGATGATGATGATAACACAGGATGTGATTATATAGTTCAAGACCAAAAAATAAGAAAAATAAATAATGATCTGAAACAGCCTTTTGCCATTTCCCACACTGTCTGGTAAACTTCTATTCAGCTTCTGTATCTCATCTTAAATATTACATCTTCCCTAGTGGGATTGAGTGTTCCTTATCTGTTTTCTTGACAAAGAGTGTTAACCTCACCACACAGCATTGAAATTGCCTGTTTTTGCATCTGTCTTCCTAATATATTTTTAGATTCATAAAGGCAGAGACTGAATATCATTTGCTACTTCAAACATGCATCTGGCACTGTGCCTGGCACATAGCAGGCACTCATAATACACCTTTGTTGAATGGATAAATGACTGAATAAATAAATGAAAGTAGAGTCAGTGCCTTAAATATATACACCAGTTTACACCATATATACACCAGTTTACCTTTTAAAATAATTTTAGCTTGTTTATTACCTATGAGAGATGTTTAAATAGAACATAACTTAACAGGTTTATTCCAAGTATTACCATGCTTTTAATGATAAAGATGTCACAGTCCTTCAAAATGATAGGCCCCTGATAGAAGCTTCAAAATTGTATCCTAAATTAGGGCCTCAGTGGCTAGCAAAATGGTGTCATCAGAAGAAATGGGCTACAAAAATCTTACCCATAATCTTTGAAAGTTTAAATTTAATAATTCATTTTCACAGGATTTTCTACTTTATACTATACCATTCCTCTTGATCTTAAATCCTAAAATAAAGGAGGTCAGGAGAATTATTTCATAATAAAGGTGATTTGGCCATAATTCTTGAAATAGCTTTGAAAACTTACTAAAAATTGAACCCATGCAGAAAGCTTATTAGTTGGAATTCAGAATGACTAACTGGACAGAAGAGACTGGATAAAACTCATGATCCTTTGATGACAAAGCAACCTACATTGAGGATATAGAAATACTTGTGTCTTGACTGCCATAAATTCCTGGGCAAGAATTGTAGCTGGAGAACATACTCCCTTATCCCAATCAAAAAAAAAAAAACATCTCTCCCTTATACTAAAAAATATTTTGTAATCACTGACATGGTCACATAGTAAGTATTAAGAAATAAGCATATAAGGAGAATATATATTTAAGAAAGTATAGTATTCGTATAGTTCAGTAAATGTATTTTATAGAACAGTGAGAAATTTACTTATTGACAAAGGCATGAATGAACAGAATGCCTTAATCCAACATTTTAAAAACCCAATGTTTATCCCAGGCAAATTAACACAGAAACAGAAAACAAAATACCGCATGTTCTTACAAATGGGAACTAAGAATTGGGTATACATGGACATAAAGACAGAAACAATAGACACTACGCAAGGGACTAGTGGGGCAAGGGCTAAAAAACCACCTATTGAGTACTATGCTCAATACCTAGGTGACAGAATCATTCGTATCCAAAACCTCAGCATCACACAATATACTCATGTAACAAATCTGCACATGTACTCACTGAATCTAAGAAAAAGTTGAAGTTTTTAAAAAATAAATAAATAAGTAAAATCCAATGTTTTGTGCATATCTCACTGACTAGATTCTTCTACCCACAAAAGTAACCAATAATAGGCCTAAGGGAGAAATCAAATATTCTATCATAAATAAAAACACTTGAGCAGATTTCCAAAAACCCAGAAGTTCACACATTTTCTAGTATCAAGTCATTAGCATATGATTTGCACTCTCCCAATAGATATGTAAAATAAAATCAATTAACAGATCATTTTATCTCTACGTCTTCCTCACTAAGTTGCTTCATAACATACTCCTAATCAGTAGTTAAACACAAAAAGTATTCTTCTATTTCTCATTCCAGAATTCATTCAATTTATGCCTCCTGGATTAATTAATATTTTACAATATCAAGAGTCTATAGCTTATCCAAGGTCAAAATTGTCCCTACAAGGAATTTCTTTTAAAATAAAAAAGATATGGGACACCCAGGCTGGAGTTCAGTGGCACAATCATAGCTCACTGCAGTCTCAAACTCCTGGGCTCAGGCAATCCTCCAGTCTCAGCCTCCCAAGTAACTGGGACTATAGGCACATGCCAACAAGCCCAGCTAAATTTTTTAATTGGGGAATTTTAAATTTAAAAAAACTTTAGTAAATTTTCTATTTTACTTTGACTTACAGAAAATGCAAAAGTTTGAAAACTGTGTTTTCCCATCCTTCTCTAGGATGATTCAGTGCTTAATTCTTTTGAGTTTTATGGCTGTGAAGAGATTAAAAAAAAAAACTTGAAGTTTTGGAAAACAGAAAAAACATCTGCAGCCATATGCAGTGGCTCATGCCTGTAATCCCAGCACTCAGATGAATCACCTGAGGTCAGGAGTTTGAGGCCAGCCTGCCCAACATGGTGAAATCCCCTCTCTTCTAAAAATAAAAAAATTAGCCAGGCGTGGTGGCAGGCGCCTGTAATCCCAGCTACTCGGCAGGCTGAGGCAGGAGAATTGCTTGAACCCAGGAGGTGGAGGTTGCAGTGAACCAAGATTGCGCCACTGCACTCCAGCCTGGGCAACAGAGCAAGACTCCATCTCAAAAAAAAAAGACAAGCTCTCCATATATTACTGGTATGGCAAACATGAAAATTCAAATACAAATTTGGTAAAATGTATGCAAAAGGAATAAAATAGCCACACAAGGCCACTCAATGAAGTCAGGTACAGGCATAGCTCATTTTATTGCACTTTGCTTTACTGCACTTTGCAGATAACATGTTTTTCACAAATTAAGTTTGTGACAATCCTGTGTCAAGCAAGTCTATCACTGGCAATTTTCCACAGGATGTATTCACTTCATGTCTCTGTGTCACATTTTGGTAATTCTCACAATATTTCAAACTTTTTCATTAGTCTTTTATTTGTTACAGTGAGCTGTAATCAGTGATCTTCGATGTTCATTGTAATTGTTTTGGGGTGCCACAAATCACACCCACATAAGACAGCAAACTTAATCTGTAAATGTTGTGTGTTATCTGACTCCTCTACCAACTGGTCATTGCCCCATCTCTCTCCCTCTCCTCAGGTCCCCCTATTCCTGGAGACACAACAATATTAAAGTTAGGCCAATTAATAACTCTACCATGGCCTCTCAGTGTTCAAGTGAAAGGAAACGTTACACATTTCTCACACTCAAAGCTTGAAATGATTAAGCTTAGTGAGGAAGGCATGTTGAAAGCTGAGATAAGCCAAAAGCTAGGCAGCCCTCTTGCACCAAATAGCCAAGTTGTGAATGCAAAGGAAAAACTCTTGAAGGAAATTAAAAGGGCTACTTCAGTGAACACACGAATAATAAGACAGACAGCCTTACTGTTGATATAGAGAAAGTTTTAGTGATCTGAATGGAAGATCAAACCAGCTGTAATTTCCCTTAAACCAAAGTCTAATCCAGAGCAAGGCCCTAACTCTCTTCAATTCTATATAGGCTGAGAGAGGTGAGGAAGCTGCAGAAGAAAAGCTGGAAGCCAGCAAAGGTTGGTTCATAAGGTTTAAGCAGAGAAGTCATCTTTACAACATAAAAGTGCAAGGTGAAGCAACAAGTGCTGATGAAGAAGCTACAGCAAGTTATCAAGAAGATCTAGCTGAGATAATTGATGAAAATGGCTAAACAACAGATTTTAATTCAGATAAAACAGCCTTACATCAAAAGAATATGCTAGAGAGAAATCAATGCCTCATTTCAAAGTTTCAAAGGACAGGCTGATGCTTCTTAGAGGCTAATGGGTGAATGCAGCTGGTGACTTTACATTGAAGCCAATGCTCATTTACCCTTCCAAAAATCCTTGGGTCTTTAAGTATTACGCTAAATCTATTCTGTCCATGCTCTAAAAGTAGATCAACAAAAGCCTGGGTGACAGCACATCCATTTACAGCATGGTTTACTGAATATTTTAAGCCCACTGTTGAGAACTACTACTCAGAAAAAAAAAAAAAAAGATTCCTTTCCAAATATTACTACTCATTGACAATGCACCTAGTCACCCAAGAGCTCTAATGAAGATATACAAGGAGATTAAAGTTGTTTTCATGCCTGCTAATAGTACATCTATTCTGCAGGCCACAGATGAAGGAATAACTTCAACTTTCAAGCCTTATTATTTAAGAAATACATTTTGTAAGACTATTTCTGCCACAGTGATTCTCTGATAGATCTGGCCAAAGTAAATTGAAAACATCCTGGAAAGAACTCATCATTCTATATGCCATTAAGAACATTCTTGATTCACAGGAGTAGGTCAAAATATCAACATTAACGGGAGTTTGGAAGACATTCATTCCAACTTTCATGGATGACCTTGAGGGGTTCAAGTCTTCAGTGGAAGAAGTAACTTCAGATGGAATGGAAATAGCAAGAGATCTAGAATTTGAAGTGAAGCCTGAAGATGTGACTGAATTGCTGCAATCTCATGATAAAACTGGAATGAATGAGGAGTTGCTTCTTATGGATGAGCAAAGAAAGTGGTTTCTTGAGATTAAATCTACTTCCAGTGAAGATGTTGTGAACATTGTTTGAAATGGCAACAAAGGGTTTAGAATATTACATACACTTAGTTGATAAAGCAGCAGCAGGGTTTGAGAAAACCAATTCCAATTTTGAAAGAAGTTCTACTGTGGATAAAATGCTGTCAAACAGCATCTCATGTTACAGAGAAATCTCTCATAAAATAAAGAGTCAACTGATGTGGCAAACTTCATTGTTGTCCTATTTTAACAAATTGCCTCAGACATCCCAACCTTCAGCAATCATCACCCTGATCAATCAGCAGCCATCAACACCGAAGCAAGATCTTCCACCAGCAAAAAGATTACTACTCGCTAAAGGTTCAGATGACCATTAGCATTTTTTAGCAGTAAAGCATTTTTAATTAAAGTACGTACATTGTTTTTAGACATAATACGATTGCAAACCTAATGGACTATAGCATAGTATATACTGTACTGTATACAACAAATATTTTGGTTTCCCAGTGCATATATACCATAGTATACAATGTATTGTATGTATGCATTGGAAAACCAGAATATTTGTGTAGCTTGCTTCATTGTGATAATAGGCCTTATTTCAGTGGTCTGGAACCTAACCCGCAATATCTCTGAGATATACCTGTACATATTCCCCCTCTTATTGATTCTGAAAAAAAATTATTTTAAGAACTTAAGAAAAACTAGAGATGAAAACAGAGTATATCCAGGTAACGAAAAGCAAATGTAAATTAGTAAGATACTACAAAACAAGAAGTTGAGCCATAATGTGCAGGAAACAACGAAAGAAGAAAACTTTGAATAGGGAAAAAATAAGCAGGGGAGTCATAAGGTCCTCTCCCCCAGAGGAAAAAAAAAAAAACAGAAATGACACTTTTATGAAGTATACAGTCAACCAAAAGCAAAGAGATAATTAAAGAACTGTGAGTCCAGGAAACAGTAATCTCAGTTTCATGGGTGCCTATGAGATATATGGGAATATCATGTCTTAAGAGTCTAAGGCCAGGTGCTCTGGCTCATGCCTGTAATCCCAGCACTTTGGGAGGCCGAGGTGGGTGGATAACGAGGTCAGGAGTTCGAGACCAGCCTGGCCAACATGGTGAAACCCCATTTCTACTAAAAATACAAAAATTAGCCAGGTGTGGTGGCACGTGCCTGTAATCCCAGCTACTCGGAAGGCTGAGTCAAGAGAATTGCTTGAACCCCGGAGGCGGAGGTTCCAGTGAGCTGAGATCACACCACTGCACTCCCACCTGGGCTACAGAGCAAGACTCTGTCTCCCAAAAAAACAAAAAGATTCCAATTATATAACATTCTTCAGCTTCCTTTGAAAGCTATAATGTCAAAACATATACATATAAAAAAGATAGGACTTAGCTTTCAGTACATGATAAAAATATGTTTATATATATACTCTATTATATCACTGAGAACCATTGCAAAAAAAAATTCAAAGGAAATAAAGGGTCATATAAATAAATAATTTCAGACAAACTTCTACACCAGTTTAAAAGAAGCTCCGAAGACAACAGGACAATTTTTTTTTTTTTTTTTTTTTTTTGAGACGGAGTCTTGTTCTGTCGCCAAGCTGGAGGGCAGCGGCACGGTCTTGCCTCTCTGCAACCTCCACCTCCTGGGTTCAAGCGATTCTCCTGCATCAGCCTCCCAAGTAGCTGGGATTACAGGCACGCATCACCATGCCCGGCTAATTTTTGTATTTTTAGTAGAGATGGGGTTTCACCATGTTGGCCAGGCTGGTCTTGAACTCCTGACCTCATGATCCGCCCACCTCGGCCTCCCAAAGTGCTGGGATTACAGGCGTGAGCCACTGCGCCAGGCAATAGGACAATTTTTTAAAACACTGAAATGAAATGAACATCTATCTCAAAGTAATAAAAGCATTGATTTCTTCCACATATTTAATGACAATGAGAACAAAAAGCTGTTCAAAAAAGCTGCATTGTACTAGAAAATTCTGTTAAAGCATAATTTTATCCTTAAAACAGCAACTTTCTGCTGTAAAACATGGCAAATGACGTAACTATCATTAAGTTTTATTTCTTATATTAACACAGTAGGAAATCATATCAGATCAATTCAAGAAGACTTGTTAAAACAGACCCTTATAACACACTATGGTCTTGCATCATATCAGAGAACACTAATACAACTTATCCTGAATTGGTCCTAAATTTTCACAAATTAAAATATGTTCAAGATTGTCCCAAGGGCTCACCTGGGAGCAAATAAAGTTACTACTATAGATAAGAAAATCTTGAATGAAAAGCAACTGTTGAGGAAAAAAAATCTCCTACGGGGAAACAGAAGAGTCTTCTGTTGATAAAACTGAGATCTGTAAAAATGCGAAGAGACTAGAGTGAGAGAAGTAGAAAGTAATGTCATAAAGCAAACGAGCAGTTAATATGGGGTTTGAGGCACAGTAGTTTCAGCTTATCCAAGGGCAGTCCAGAATGGCACCTAGAAATGGGCTTAGTGAGATGTCACACCCATTCCCAATTCCCACCATGGTTGCATGGTATCAGTAAAAGAAACTCCTCTCTCTTTGACAACAATATACTAAATAAATACCAAATGAAAATCCATCTTATAAAAATTTCATACTTTAATGAGAATATGTTTAACAATGAATAAACACTTGGCTCAGTGAGGATAGTTATTGTTTAGAATCACATTAAGTCTAGCTCTTTCATCATGTCTACCACATGAAACAATGAAGAGAGAAAATGACTCAAGGTGACAGAGGGCAGTGATCTCTGCAGAATAAATCTAGGTTAAACTTGAAAATACTGTTCTTATATTATATAAACAGTAGAGATAGTAAGCATAGCCAATGAAAAATACAATGTACACATAACTTGTTTGGCTAGTTGTCTATAATATTCAAGAATATGTATCATAATATTAGCAGTTTAAAGAGATTAAAAGAAAGATACATTGTTTCTCTAGATCAGTTTATAAGGGAAACTATATAACATATACTTTGGTATCATAGAAATATACACTGGTTTTTCTAATAAGAACTTGTTGATTCCTTTAAAAATTCAATCCATTAATCAATTCATTATTGAAGAAGGAAAGAAGAAAGAGAAGGAGGGAGGCGAAGGAAGAGAGGAAGAAGGAAAGAAAGGAAATTCTTCTAAAGTATTATAATTTCAGCAATGTATCAGCAATTTCTGTAACAGGTCTTTAAAGAGAAGAACTTTTAAGAAACTCGGTTTATGGGGTTTAGAAACATTAAGTTCTAAACTTTCTAACTAAACCTGCTTAGTTAAGTTATACCTAGAATATCAATTAAGCTTCCTCCTCCTCCTTCCCACATACCGTTTTACCTCTTTCTCTGTCTCTCCTCCTTCCCATTCTCCCCCTTCTCACTCTTTTCCTCTCTCTCTCTCACACACACACACACACAGGTAATGTGTTTAATTCCATTATTAGTTCAAAATAAGGTAATACAAAAGAAACTCTCTAGAGAAATGGTAGAAAGAATAAAAACACACATCAACTTAAATATGTCAAAGAGCCATATCATTTATTGGCTACATTCCCAAAACCATTCTTGTTCTAGATAAACCAGTTGTGTCTGGTCTGGACAAGTGTGGCTCCAAAATCTCAGAGAGTTTACTTCTGTCAGTGGTATTATTAGAAAAAGCAGGGGGAGGAAACAATCCCAATCTTAAATCCCAGTGTGCAAATATCACAGTTCTAGGTGTTCCAAAAGTTTTATATATCATTGTCCATCTCTACAAACATCAGCTTGGATAAGGCATCTCAGTGATTATAAGTTTCCTCAACATCCCTAACAAATCCACAGGTAGAAGAATTAAACACCATGCAGAGATAAGTTCCACTTTAACCTGCCATTCACCCAGAGCTTTAGTTTCAGATTGTAGCAACTCACATAACTGGACAACATTTGGATCTATATTAGTCCAGTATAGCAGAGTTCAAGGACGTTCATATAAGTTTTGATTCAAAACTCTTGAGTAACTCTTTACAGTTGATCTCACCTTCCATATCATGTCAAAACAAAACAAAACAAAAACAGTCCCAAGCTAGGATCCTTTGGAACAAAGTTAACCTGGGGTGCATCTAAGCTAAATTGAATCCCCAAGTTTGGAATATAATCAACTATGCTTCAGGAATTCACTAGATCTTGATCAATTCCAATAATAAAAGTTGTTGAGGAGGGAGGAAAAAAACAGGTGTTTGCCGCATTTGGGGAACTTGACAATCATGTTATTGGATAATGCATATATCTGGAAAAGCACAATAGTCACGGAAGTTGTGCTTTATCACAAAAGTGAAGATCTACACTAGAATAAATCCAAATAAGAAGTCTATTTTTTAACCAAAAGATAAATTATAAAGCTGTAATTTTGTTCAGTGCAAATGAAATTACTTTGCTACCTTTCACAATTCTGTAATTAGCTTGATAAATATTAAACCCATGAGGAAGGGCTCCACTGCACAAGTTTCTTTTTTAAAGACTGGTTAAAAGTAACCTTTAACAAGCTAAGAAAACAAGCTAAAGAAGATTCCAAATCTGCGGTACTGAATCTATTCTTATTACCAACGGTGATATAAACAACCTGATTTATGAAATCGTAAATATCTGTCAATAAATACTATAGTCTTGCTTCCTTTTACTTTAGCAAAATAATATTACTGAATTATGTACCACTGAAACTATATTACAATAAATATTTCCCCCAAACTGAAGCAAAACTTTACTCTCAAATGGAATATAATTTAAATTACAAGTACCAGAACCAACAAAAGGGAGAAATATTATATAGCAATCTCATGGCCCACCTTTCTTCTTGACTGGCATTCTTGGGTCTTTCCACTGCCACAGGATTCAATATCTCTTTTCAGGTCTCAGTTTGATCCAGCTGGATTGAGGCCAAGAGCCAGGTAACTGTTGCAAACCACTTCACTGTTCAGTTTTGAAATCCAGGCTGAGTCTTCTATGTCAGATAAAGAAATTAATGATGTATTTTTTCCACAACTAAACTTTTTACACCGCCCACAGAGTTTACAGCAACGTAATTTTTTAGTTTTTCAAGTTTTTCAATTTTCAGAAAATATTTAGACTGTTTTTACAAACTGGGAAAATTATTGTAAACATGAAGAACGTTACTGAAATTCCTCTTCAGGCAGCAACATTTTTGGAAGTTCAATGACTAACTCAATTAAGGCACAAACCAAATTTAGACAGGTCTCATTACTTTATACATGGTCAAATTCAAAGATGATGATAAAGATCCTCAAATCTGTAGAGAAAAATTTAACCCCACCTCCCCAAAAATACTTTTAAAAATCTCTTTGACGCCAGTCTCTAAAAAGATAGGTGAGTTTGAACAGTTTTCTGTGGCAGAACACACACTGAAAGGCCCCCTTCTATTTACTGATCAGAAGTTCCGGATCTCACCCCCTCAGTAACTCAGAATCCAGCTTGCTGTCACTTTCATTTTTTTCTTCTGTGCTCTCCAAGCCCCCAGGCTTGATCCTTAATGCCCCTCTGATTCTGATCCTCCCATGTATTAACCGAGAGGATTGGAAAAAAAAGGAAAGCAATCCCTTGGCATGGAGACATTAAAGTGACAGTGCTACTCAATGGGCACTTGATGCAGGATGAGTTGGCGAAGCAGATTTCTTCACACTGGAGTCATTCACATCATGCCATCTCTTCGCATCCAAGCAGCTCCCTATCCGGCGAGGAAAAACACTGAGACTTGGAGAGAAGCCAAACCTTCCCCCAAAGGTGTTTTCAGAGACGCCGTAGTAGTATTAGACATGTAAGCATAAGCTATGCAAACGGTCCGCGATTTCCTAAATGAGAAAGTGCAGCTGCTTGGCTTTCACATCCACCTTTTCTCTCAATCTCTCTTCAAACTACCCACCTTCCTTCTGCAGAAAAAACAAGACATTTCTCTGCCACCGCTGGCCACCCCTGCCCAAGCCCCGTTCTTTTAGGGAAGAGCACTGAAATGTCCTGCACCCTCCACGCGATGAAGTGTTTCCTCAGGCAGGAGCAACAGCAGCACTAGAAATTATATAACTCTCGAATTTGGCTTCTGTAAGACACGGAGACTGGAGGGTCGGGGGTTGCCAGTCTGGGAAATACTGCTGGGCATTTAACGTGCACAAAACAGCGCCAGGCCTTGCAGTGCCCCCTACCCCGAGACTCGGCTGACAAGTGGGTCTTCTCGGGGGGCAGTGGGCAAATTTCTCTCCGGTCTCTTTCCAAGCGGGGCTAAAGGATGCAAATTGAGGGGACTACAGACTGGGGAGACGAGTCAGACGGCTGAGAGGGGAGGAGGCTAGTCCGGGCTGCTCTGACGGCGCTGGGCGGCTGGTCGGGGGTTTGGAGGAGGAGGTGCCCGAGAAACAGAGCTTTAACACCACACGGGCCAGGGCAAAGGGGCGAGTTCCCTCAGGGACTGAAAGGGGCAGGCAGCTAGTTCCCAGCTAACAGAGCTGCCCTGAGGAGAGGCAGGAGCGCATTAACATTACAACATTTGGGCCGCCCCATCTTCCCCCCCAGGACGCGAGGAGAACAGGGAGCTAGGCTGATAAATAGCAAGCGAAGGAAATACTCTGCTGGCGAGCGGGGCAGGCCCACAGGCGCCTGGACCTCCTCTAAGCGAATAAGTGGCCGTAATTTCTAGACGCCGCGCCCAATCACACTCAGGATGGAGGGCGCGGCTTTTGACTGAGTGGGGGCGGGCCCGGGCTGCAACCGAGAGGCGTTGAGCCGTAAATCAGCACCACTTCCCGCCCAGGGCGTTCTGGGTCCCCGCCCACCTGCAAGTCATGTGAGCCACCAAAATGGTGGTGTTCGGGTATGAGGCTGGGACTAAGCCAAGGGATTCAGGTGTGGTGCCGGTGGGAACTGAGGAAGCGCCCAAGGTAGGCGGAAATCCGAAGTGGTATGGGGGGTGATTTCTGCAGCTTCAAAGTGTTGGCAGACTCTTCTAAGATGATACACTTAAAGGAGATTTGAAAAGTTAAAACAGCTCCCAAGTCCATGCAAGGAGCAGTCGATTAAGTCTCCAGTTGCTGTGGAAAGAGGCGGAGAGAACGTAGATGACCTAAATTCTAGTCCTCATCATCTGCAGTTTGTTTTTTCTTGTCTCCAGGCCTTTGCACAGGCTTTTTCTTCAACTTGGAGTATTTCCCTGCTTCTATCCGTCCCAACTCCCCTGCCAAACTGTTCTCTTTCGGTTATTGGTTTAAATGTCACTTCTTCCGGGAAGCCTTCCCACGCTTCCTCTGGCTAGATTAAGTTTGCCTTTTCTTAGGTTGTTGGGTTTTTCGTTCATGTCACTCTCTCATTCTGTGTTTAAATTGCCAGCTTTTTTGTTCTGAACTCCCACTACGTTGTGGATTCCTGAGGATGGGATGACTGTATCTTGATTACCCGGAGGCCTGGAATATACCAGGTGCTCCCTAAATTATAAGCCAATGTTGAATAAAATTCTAAAGGTGAAATTTATTATTAGGTGAAAAATTTATTATTAGGTAAAATAATACACATGAAAGCACTACAAAACCGTTAAATGATTTGCAAACTATAAACCTACATAAATGCACTCTTACTGGTATAAGCGTGGTGACTAGTTGAGTGGCCTTAAGGGGGGAGGGGTGTAATGAAAGCATTCGAGTCTTTGACAGTGCCTTGCAAAGCTTGAGCACTTAATATAATATTTCCTGTGTTCTTTCCAGTATTTCAGTATTTGCTGTCCTGTAATCATAATCCTGGGTGTCTGTTTTCCCTATAGAGACTTCAGGGTGTAGACTAGGTAGGAGATTAGTAGACGATATTGCCTGGAAGTTTGTTTTGTTTTTTGTTTTTGGTGGAAGGTGGAGGATTTCAATGTATTGGATGAGAGCAAAACGAAAATTTATCTAAGGTTTAATGGTTACTCATGTTATTGACATCTGCCAAGACAGCAGATGTCTTAGTACAATAGATGGGTTAGGTATAGAATCTCCCTTAGATGTTACTATCCCTTATACTTTCCATTTGGGTGTCAGGGAGAGGAAAAAGATGTAAGTCTAGTCACTGAAAAATTGTAATTTGTAAAATATTTTACCTTTTTTTCCCCCTGCCCTCTCCAGAAGTGTTAACAGAAAAAGATTGAGTACAATTCTGCAATGATGCAGAGAAAGAAACTGGTCCATTATTACTCATTGTGTAACACCATAAGAAGGTTCAAAGGAGCTCATACCTTCTGTATGTTGATGCCAGGAACTGTGTATAATGAACTGGCCCTTCTATAGTTAGGATTGGTACATACCGCTCATTCAGCAAATGAGTATTACCGTGATATTCAACATGTGTCCATTGACTACAGCATCAGAAGCACTTGGTGCTGTTAAAATGCAGATTCTAGGCCTCATCCTACTCCTGCTGAATCCAGGTATCTCAGGAGGGAGTTCATGAGACTGCATTTCATATAAATACCCCATGTGATTCTTGTGCATGCTGAAGGTTGAGAAGCACTGATTTATTAAGTATCTTGTGTGTTCATTATGCTTTATCCCCTCTAATCCTCTTGTCTAGGACTCCTTAAATTTGAGATTTAGTATTTCCCTTTAATATAAACATTAAAATTGAGATTAGTGTAAATTTGTAAAGAGACTATTTGGCTAATCTGGAGGAAAAAAGAGTAAAAAGCACTGAATTTAGCAGCAATAGACCTTTCACTTGGCTGCTGTAGTAGGTAAACATTTGCAACCACGTGTTTGGATTTAACAAATGTTATTAAGACTTTTTACAGAGACTCTAGAGTCTTGCCCAGAGCAAAACATTCAGAAAGTATCCTGTCTGAGAATGCAGGGTTTGTTTTTTTGTTGTTGTTTTGTTTTGTTTTTTAACCTCTCTAGTTTCTGTTAAGATGCTACTGGCCAAGTCTTCATGGTCCCTTGACATTGGCAGCTGTCTGTTCATCACACTTGGGACACAAGAACCTTCCGACCAAGGAGCCCAGTGCCATGGGTCTCTGGGGCCGGGCATGGTGGCTCACACCTTTAATCCCAGCACTTTGGGAGGCCGAGGCAGGTGAATCACTTGAGGTCAGGAGTTCGAGACCAGCCTGGCTAACATAGTGAAACCCTGTCTCTACTAAAAATACAAAAATTAGCCGGGTGTGGTGGCAGGTGTGGGTCTCTGCTATACCACATAACCATTTCTAGCAAAGGCTCTGCTTCCACCACAGGTGGTAATAGGGAACTAGATATATAATTTATGTACTCCAAAGTAGTAGCCACAATCCACTGCCTGTTCCCTTCCTGGAGTAGTGTCCCTCTTTCTGATTTTTCTGTCTCACTATTCTCCAAGGCAATCCCTGGTCTCTCCTACCTCTCTAGGAAATGAAACACGATTTCCAAAATGAACTCAATCTTTCATGAGAAACTGAGGATAGAGATGTCAATAAGCAGCCACTGTTTCCACCTCCCCACCTGAAGAGCTAGGAGGACAACTACAAAGGGCCTGACTGCCTTCTCGGAATGAGGAGAGAGGAAAACAGCAACAGTATCAGTATGTTAGCCTTCTACACTAAATCTTAAGCAAGCCAACCTTTCAGACCCTCAGTTTGCTCATCTGTATAGAGATAATCATTATACTACCAATTTCTCAAGTTAGTGTGTGAATCAGAAAGCCAATGTCTGTGTTGTAGGATGTTTAGCAAGAAAATAAAAAATAATAACAAAAAGCCAATGTCTAACAGATAATAAGAGCTCAGTAAATGTTGATTGAATTATTAACAAAGTATGTGAAAGCAGACGACGCAGTACGTGGCACACTACTAAACTGTAAATGTTTTCAAATCTGAATCTGTAGAATTCTGTAAGGTTTTATGTAATATTAATATCATTAGCTATTATGGCTCTGGAATTTTTTTTTTCCAGGATATCAAGATGACAGCATCTATGCATGGTCAGCCCAGTCCTTCTCTAGAAGATGCAAAACTCAGAAGACCAGTGGTCATAGAAATCATAGAAAAAAATTTTGACTATCTTAGAAAAGAAATGTAAGAGAAATGCCCAGGCTGAAAGTCAGTCATTTTATTTGCAAGTCTTTTGTAATGCCATTGTTTCTGAGATCCTATTCTTTCTTACCTTTTCTGTTATCTAAGATCCTATTCTTTGAGTTGGTTATGAAGAACACATCTTTAAAACAAAGAATGGGGGAAACAAGAATAGATGAAAATAGTGGTTTGTTGGAATATTTGGGATTGTGGATAATTTCTTTTGTTTCTTAAAAAGTATCCAAAAGTATTGCTAAAACTTTTGTGTAGTAAATATATTTTAATTGAAAGTAATTAGGAGATAACCATGGGGGGGGGGTACTTATATTTAATTGGTGAGTAATTATAATCAGTTTAGGATTGATTATCTCAGCCACAGTACTTAGTACAGCAAAAGGGAATACAAATTTCATGGTATAAATATAGTCTCACATTAACATATTGACTTTTTTTTTTTTGAGATAAGAGTCTCACTCAGTCACCCAGGCTGGAGTGCAGTGGCACAATCTCGGCTCACTGCAATCTCCAGCTCCCAGGTTCAGGTGATTCTCCTGCCTCAGCCTCCCAAGTAGCTGGGATTACAGGCGTGTACCACCACAACCAGCTAACTTTTGTATTTTTAGTACAGATGGTTTAACCATGTTGGCCAGACTGGCCATTTTGACTTTTAAATGAACAAAGTTCAAGAAAAAAATCAAAGGACAGTTGATCTTATTTCCTGGATTTACGTATGGGTCTTAATAAGAAAACTAGATCAGATTTTTTTGGATGAAGTTTTGTAAATCTTGAACAAATTATTTTAAATGTATCTGGGACTAATGAAGAAATAGAAGGCCTAACCAAATGTTAACAGCTTTTTTTTAGATGAACTTAAGCAAAGTAAATCTTTTAGTTGCAGGAAAGGTATTCTTGGATTTGGGTAGCTCATAAAATTTGGCTGCTTTGGAATATATTTATATTTATTTGTGGCCAAAATTATTTAAAAGAGCTCTATTTTAGAATTACTGTAAATATTCTTAGAAAGAGAATCATGTCCTCTCATTAGAATACAAGTTCTATGAGGGGTGGGAAATTTATTTCTTTTTCTTTTTTTCTTTTGCTTTGTTTACTGTGCTATCTTAAGCACTTAGAAAATACTTTTTACATAGTAAGTGCTCAAGAAATATTTGATATTGATATGCAATAACAACTTTTCCGGAAAGGCTGTATCCATTAAGTTCAATGTTATAGTGAACTGAATTTTTCTTTTTTTCTATTAGGACACAAAATGTATATCAAACGGCGACATTTGGAACAACAGCTGGTTTCTCTGGAATATTCTCAAACTTCCTGTTCAGACGCTGCTTCAAGGTTAAACATGATGCTTTGAAGACATATGCATCATTGGCTACACTTCCATTTTTGTCTACTGTCATTACTGACAAGCTTTTTGTAATTGATGCTTTGTATTCAGGTGAATTTAAATTCACTAATGTATAATGTAGTTATGTCTAAGTAAAGTTACTTATTAACATATACTGTTGCTACTGCTAATAATAATTCTTTACATTTATATACTGCTATACAGTTTACAAAGTCCCTTCATATACCTTGTCATATTTAATCCCTGCAGCAATCCTCCTAATCAGGTAAATAGTATTTTTTTATTTTTGTAGATAAGCAACCCAAACTGAGGCATGTTCAAGTACACTAGTAAGCAACACACTAGGAAAAGAATTGGCTGTGGCATACAACGCACATCATTTCAGTATGCTACCTCCTGCCACTTAAGTTTTGTGACATTCAATAAGTCATTTCATCTCTGAGCCTCCGTTGTCTTATCTATGAGTTAGGACTAATAGTACTTACCTCACAGGATTGTTGTGAGAATTAAAAGATACTGTAGGTTAAATGACTACCACAATATCTGTCATATTATGGGCTTTTAATGTTATTTCCTGCCCCTCACCTTACCTTGAGTTTCACAACTAGTAATTGATAGAGCATCTATCCCTCGTTCATTCTTCAGGTTCCTGCTTAAGTATCTTTTCCCCAGGGAGACCTCTGATTCCCTCATTGTACACTAGGTGTCTGGATACATTCCCTATATAGTTTATCTTCAAAGTATTGTGTACACTGATAATTATCTATTTAAATATTTATCTCATGTCTTTCATCCCTATAAACTGGCCAGAAGGTCAGAGATCAGGTCTCTTTTATGTACCACTGTATTCCTAGCACCTAGCACGTTCCTGATACATAGTAGTTAATAAAAATGTATTAATCTAGAATCCAGGTCTGGTTTGCTAGTTTAGTATTGTCATTATAAAATTGCTTCTGGCTGGGCATGGTGGCTCATGCCTATAATCCCAACACTTTGGGAGGCCAAGGCGGGCAGATCACTTGAGGTGAGGAGTTCGAGACCAGCCTGGCCAACACAGTCTCTACTAAAAATAGAAAAACAGTTGAGCGTGGTGGTGCACGCCTATAATCCCAGCTACTTGGGAGGCTGAGGCATGAGAATTGCGTGAACCCTGGAGGCAGAGGTTGCAGTGAGCCGAGATTGTGCCACTGTACTCTAGTCTGGGCAACAGAGTGAGACTCTGTCTCCAAAAAATAAAATAAAATTGCTTCCACAACAACCACATATGTTAGAGGTAATTCTATGTGATAAAGTATAATAAAAACTGTTTTTAAAATGTGCTGCATTTGGCCTGTTACATGCCACAGAGTTTGAATTTCTAATATTCTTTCTATGGTTTAGTTGTGGTTGAGGATAGTGCAGATAACTACTCTGTGAGGTACAACACTGTCTTAATAGCTCTTGAGTTTTAAAGGAAAACCAAATTTACTTTTGTTTTCCAGATAATATAAGCAAGGAAAACTGTGTTTTCAGAAGCTCACTGATTGGCATAGTTTGTGGTGTTTTCTATCCCATTTCTTTGGCTTTTACTAAAAATGGACGTCTGGCAACCAAGTAAGTTCTTCCTTTTCCTTCTTTTTTTCTTTTCTTTTTTTTTTTAGGTTAATAAACTCTCTTTATTCTTTAGCTGTCTATGATATATTTGAATCAAAATGTGGTAGTTTGGTATTTCAGATAGCTAACTTTTAACTTTTTTGCACTCTACATTATAGATCTAGAAAGGCAATTATCAATTTAGGAGAAGTCAACAAACTTCTAATAGCATTCATATCCAGGAGAGGTGATTAACTCTTTTTTCTTTTTAGGTATCATACCGTTCCACTGCCACCAAAAGGAAGGGTTTTACTGCATTGGATGACGCTTTGTCAAACACAAATGAAATTAATGGTGATTCCTCTAGTCTTTCAGCTTATGTTTGGAATATTAAATGGTCTATACCATTATGCAGTATTTGAAGAGACACTTGAGAAAACTATACATGAAGAGTAACCAAAAAAAATGAATGGTTGCTAACTTAGCAAAATGAAGTTTTTATAAAGAGGACTCAGGCATTGCTGAAAGAGTTAAAAGTAACTGTGAATAGATAATTTGTTCTGTGCCTTTTGCCTGGTATATAGCAAATACTCAAAAAATATTCAATAATTCAATCAATAAATATAAGTTTCACCTTACATGTAAGATACAGGTCTTATCTCCTGATGGTGTGTCCATTTTGCCTGATATATAACAGATAATAAATATTCAGTATCAATAAATGTAACAATAAAAGTTTCATCTTTCCTCTTTGTATGTGGAAATGGGTTTGGGCTTTACGTTATATATTCATTATATATTCATTCATTCATCAAACATTTATTGAGCTATTTCTCAGGCACTCTGTTAAATATAATAAGAAACATTCTGGCTGGGCATGGTGGCTCTCACCTGTAATCCCAGCACTTTGGGAGGTCAGGGAGGGTGGATCATCTGAGGTCAGGAGTTTGAGACCAGCCTGGCCAACATGGCAAAACCTCGTCTCTACTAAAAGTACAAAAAAATTAGCTGGGCATAATGGTGTATGCCTGTAATCCCAGTTACTTGGGAGGCTGAGGCAGGAGAATCGCTTGCACCCAGGAGTCGGAGGTTGCAGTAAGCTGAGATCGCACCACTGCGCTCCAGCCTGGGCAACAGAGCAGAACTCCATATCAAAAAGAAAGAAAACAAACATTCCTTACCTAGAAGGAACTCAATTGAGGAGGAATAAGTGTGAACACACACTATGAGAGGATTTGAGAGGTATACACATAATTCTGTAAGGGCACTGAGGGTATGTATGTTAACTAGCAGAAGGGGAAGCTGTGGTGGAAAAAAGTAACAATTGAGCTAAATTTTGAAGGAGGAATTGGAAGTTCTTAACAAAGGAAGATATGGGAATAACATATAGCCCATTTCTCTGCATTGATACTATCTTCTCATTTACAAATTGTCTTCACTATGTAGTTCAAAGAACTTGTTTTTAATCTTCAGTTCTAGTTTCCAAGAAAGAATATTTATTGAGTGCCTATCTGCCATGCATTGAGATAGGCACCAGGGGTACAAAGATTCATTGCTTGTCGATAAAGAAGCTTAAAATCTAAAGAGTTTACAGTATGTCTCTTTAGAGTCTGCCAAGGCATCCCAGAGCTACACATTTATCTTAGTTCAGAAAATGAACACGGATGAGAATTACAGAATGGAACTGTACATCTCATTCTGCATATCCTAACCATATTCATTTTGAGATTAAAAATGTAGTAATCTTGGAAATACAGCAAGGTTGACTTAAGTTCACCTCTCCTACCACCAGAAAGCTGAATAGATTTGTACCTTACTCCATGACTTCAGATTGTCTTTGTAAAGCTGGCAAGGCAATCAATATTTCCTTTAGCTTTAGAAAGCACTACTTTCCAAAGTGACTATAAGAGGCCTGAAAGGAGAAATTAGGGAAACCTTGACCTTCTGGGCCTGAGCCCAAAGGTAAAGCCAGGTGAACCAGTGAAGAAAAGCAACATGTGCAGAGGTGCGAAGTACAGCTTGGAGCTCCATTCAAGGTTCAAATCCTGGCCTCATTACTTACTAACAGGATAATCTTGAATAAGCTACTTCATCTCTCTGCACTTAAGTCTCCTTATCTATAAAATGAGGAATAAAAACTGTACTCAGTCTCAAAGTGTTATATTAAATGAGTTAACATACGTAAATCAAAACAGTACCCAACTCATAGGAAGTCTATATGTATTAGCTGCTATCTTAGTCCACTTGGGCTACTGTAACAAAATAGCATAGACTGGGTGACTTAATAAACAACAGAAATTTATTTCTCATAGTTCTGGAAGCTATGATTTGGTGTCCGATGAGGGCCTGCTTTCTGATTCATAAGTGATGCCTTCTTGTGTCCTCACATGATGGAAGGGGCAAAAGAGCTCTCTGGAGCCTCTTTTATAAGGGTAATAACCTCATTCACGGGGTCTCTGCCCTCATGACCTAATCACTTCCCAAAGGCCTCACCACCTAATACCATCACCTTGGGGTTAGTATTTCAAAATATGAATTCAGGGGGCACAAACATTTAGACCATAGCCGTGGCAATTATTGTTGCTATTGCTGCATATCAAGTATTATGGTCCTTTTCCTAGTCTGTAGTTATCAGTCTAGCACTTCTGTAGAGAAGATTAGAAAAGTCCACCAAAGAGAATCCACAAGATATCTTTCATTTGAATAAATATGTATTCAGCCAATGTTGATTCAACAATCAATACTACAGGTTGAGCAAGTTACGTAAACTTTCTGTGTTTTCTCTTAAAACATATTAATAACTGCTTTATAGTGTTCTTATAAAGAGTAAAGTACATAGAACCATACCATACCACACCTGGCATGTAGAAGTTGCTCAGTAAATGTGTTTACATTGTCTGTTTTTCCTGATAGGTGTATAATAATAACTAAGATATAGTCCCTCTTATAAGAACTTACCTTCACTCTTACCTCTTCATTTCCCCTGACTCCCTTCACCATGTGATTTTCCCCCTGCTTTTGTGTTGTTATTGCATTGCACTGCATTGCTTGGGTTGTATTGTGTACTGATTTTCTCTCTGCTTTTGTACAATTGTTTTATCTTGCATTAACTATTCAGTTTTTGAATTTTCAAGTTTAAAGAGTAATCTAATAATGAAGAAATAGTATTTTACACGAGGCTGAATTTCATAGAATTTGTTCAACCACCTTCCTCAGCTTCATTAAAAAACAAAAAAAGAGTCTTCCAAAGATGCATTACCCATACTCCCCTAGCTTCATCATTCTAAAAAACAGGCAAACTAACATTAATAAACATGAATAATTGAATCTTGGTAGCCGTAAACCCCACCAGCTTCACTACAGGAACAAAGAAATCCACCCCAAAGTCTCCCCAAGATTAGACATTGCAGAAGAAAAGATGGGTGAACCCAAAGATGAAGCAAACTACAAAACTACCACAAGAAAGCTTGGGGGGAAATTCTTCAGGACATTGAATTTGGCAACTAGTTCTTGGATACAACATCAAAAGCACAAGCAGCAAAATCAAAAACAAGCAAATTGGGACAACATCACACTGAAAAACTTGTGTGTCTCAAAATAAAAAGCAGCATGAAAAGGAAACCTAAAAAATGGAAGAAAATAATTGCAAATCATACATCTGATAAGTGGTTAGTATTCAGAATATATAAGGAACTTCTACAACTCAACAACAAAAACCAAATAACTTCAAAAATGAGCAAAGGACTTGAATAAACATTTCTCAAAAAAGAGATATACAAATGGCCACTAAGCATATAAAAAGACACCAACATCACCAACCATTAGGGAAATGCAAATCAAAACCATCACCTCACACCCATCAGGATGGCCACTATCCAAACAACAGAAAATAACAAGTTGGAATCCTTGTGCACTGTGTTGTGAATGTTGCCATTATGGAAAACAGTATGGTGGTTCCTCAAAAAATTAAAATACCATGTGATACAGCATTCTCACTTCTGGTATATATACAAAACAATTCAGAACAAGATCTTGAAGAGACCTTTGCACATTATTCACAATAGCCAACAGGTGGAAGCAACTCAAATGTCCTTCAACAGATTAATAAAGAAAATGTGGTATAATACCCACAACGAAATACTATGCAGCATTAAGAAGGAAATCTTTCCACATGCTACAACATAAGTGAAACTTGAGGACATTACACAAAATTAAATAAGCAAAATAAGCAGTCACAAAAGGACAAATACTGTGTAATGCCACTCATACAAGGTATCTAAAGTAGTCAAAGTTAGAGAAATGAAGTAGAAAGATGGTTACCAAAGTCTGGGGGAAATGGGGAGGAGGAATTAGTATTTTATAGAGTTTCAGTGTTGCAAGTTCTAGAGATCTGTTGCATAACAATGTGAATATACTTAACACTACTGAACTACACAGTTAAAAATGGTTAAGATGGTAAATGTAATGTTATGTGCTTTTACTACAACAACAACAACAAAATCCCGCAACCAAATACTGTTTTAGATTTACACAATGTGAAATAATTAATCACCAGAAGGCTTGCATTCTAAGAAATCTTAAAGGAAGAAGTACTTCAAATAGAAGGAAAATGATATCAGATGGAAATCTAGAAAAATGAGGAACACTAGAAATGGCAAATCTGTGGGTAAATATAAATGTCCTTATTTTTAAAAATTCTTTCAAAGACAAATGACTATTATGTGGTTTATAACAAGTAGAAGTAAATGTATGACAATAACTCAAAGACTAGATGCTAAAAGAGAAGGATCGAACAGATTCTCCTTCGGGGCCTCCAATAGAAACCAACCTTGCTAATACATTAATTACAGACTTACAGCCTCCAGAACAGTGAGAGAAAAAATTTGTTGTTTTAAGCCACCCAGTTTGTGGTACTTTCTAAAGATAGCCTTAGGAAACTACATGTGTACTATATATGCTAAAGCAATCATTACAATTTTTTAAAAGAATTATAACTAGTAGGATACAAAAGGACATGAAATGGAAAAAAATTCAATTAGTCCAAAAAAAGGCAGAAGGAAATGTAGAACAGATAGGACAAATAGAAAACAAATAGAAAGCTAATAGATTTAAACTGTAAAATATAAGAATCATATTAAACATAAATTGTCTAAACACTCACCCCATGAAAAGTCAGAAATTGCCTAATTTAGATAAAAAGTAAACTCCAGCTATATAGCCTAAAAGAAAACCTGCATTAAATCTAGAGACTCAAATAGGTTAAAAGGATAGGAAAAGCTGTGTTGTGTTAACACTAATCTAAAAAGTTATTGGAGTGGCTATAGTGATATCAAATAGGCCAGGCACAGTGGCTCATGCCTGTAATCCCAGCACTTCAGGAGGCCAAGGCAGGAGGATTGCTTGATCCCAGGAGTTCAAAACTAACCTAGGCAACATAGTGATATCCCGTCTCTACAAAAAATAAAAAGTTAGCTGGGCATAGTGGCCTGTAGTCCCAGCTACTCAGGTGCCTAAGGCAAGAGGATCACTTGCCAGATGGTTGAGGCTGCAGTGAGCCATGATTGTGCCATTGCACACCAACCTGGGTGACAGAGTGAGACCCTGATTCAAAGGAAGGAGAGAAGGGAGGGAGTGAGGGAGGGGGTGGATTTCAAAGCAAAGAATATTACCAAGGAATAAGGAGGTTATTTCACAATTATACAGGGATCAATTCATCCTAAGTGTTTATTCATACAATAATGGGAGCTTGAAAATAACGTGAGGCAACAGTTGACAGAACTGAAAGGAGAAACAGAAAATCCTCATAATGGTTGGAGATTTCAATAACCTTCTCTCAGTATTAATAAAACAAGTTGGTAGAAATTCAGAAAGGATAATGACCATTAGCCAACTTGTGCTAATTGATGTTTTTAGAATTCTTGGCACAACAGCAGAGTATACGTTCTTTACAAGCACACATGGACCACTTACCAAGATGGACCAGAATCTACTTTATAAATCTCAATAAACTTAAAAGGATTCAAATCATACAAAGTATATTTTCTGACCAGAATGGAACTGAATTGGAAATCAATAGCAAAGTGGTATCTGGAAAATTGGAACCATTACTAAACTAACACACTTCTAAATAATCCACAGGCCAAAGAGGAAAGCAAAGTGAAATTAGAAATTCTTTTGAACTGAATTAAAATAATACAGAACATTTAAAAATCTATGGATACAGTTAAAGCAGCACTTAGAAATTTGTAATGACAAACACATATGTTAGAGGGGAAAAAGATCTCAAATCAATTACCTCAGGTATGTTTTTAAGAAATGAGAAAAAGAGGAGCAACTTAAATCCTAGATAAGAATAAGAAAGAAATTATATAGAACAGAGGGGGAAAAAAATAGAAAACAGAAACCAATAGAAAAGAACCAATAAAACCAAAAGGTGGTTATTTGAGATTTTCAAAAATAATAAACAATTAGCCAGATAGATCAGGCATAAAGAAGGGAAGACATAAGTGACCAATATCAAGAGAGATGTTTCACCACAGATTCTACAGATGTTAAAATATAACAAGAAAATATTTTTGAACAATTTCAGCCAATAAACTTGAGAACTTAGGTGAAATGAATAAATGAATATTTGATCTTGTTTTGTGAAGATTTGTGAAGTTCACTCAAAAAGAAATAGATAATCAGGGTAGCCATATATCTATCATGAGTATTGAATTTGTAGTTAAATCCTCCTTACAAGGAAAACTCAAATCCAGAAATCTTCACTGGTAAAGTCTACCAAACATGTAAGGCAGAAATAATAACAATATGATGCAAACTCTCCAAAAAAATTGAAGAGATGGGAACACTTGCCAACTTATTCAATAAGTCCAGCAATATCCTGATATCAAAGCCAGATAAAAACATTTTGAGGAAAGAAACTACAGCCTAATACTCCTCATGAACATTGATATAAAAACTTTTGACAAACTTTTAGCAAACCAAATACAAAACTATATATAAAGAATAGTACCTCATGGCCAAGCGGGGCTTATTCCAGGATTGCAAAATAGACTAAACATTTAAAAAAAATTACTCAATGTTTTGTTCCACCAAACCCACAGCAGGAGTCACCCCAAAAGTGACAGCAGGGGAGTTTCCACAACGGAGTGTCCTGAGTCATCCTAAGACTGGGCTGGTTGGGATTCAAAGAAAGAAGGACTAAACACCAGGGTGACCAGTCCAAAGCATTTATTAGGGGAAATGTTATATGAGTGGACTGCAGCAATCCGCACCACAAACAGCAAGAGAAAAGGCTAGCAGTTCACAACAAGGGGATTAGGATATGGAGTTTATATGAGGGCTTAGGAATTTGGCTAAGGTCCAGGGCCAGTTTATTTTAGTGTTTTGGGCAACAACCTAGATACCTTTATCAGTGCCTGGAAATGTTTAAGGTCTCAGTTTGGATTCAAGCCTGCTAAGAAAAATCTGCAGCTGGCCGGGTCACAAAGCAATCAAGGCGCTCTGTGATTTTTGGTCAGGACATGGAAAGATGGCTGGGGAACGTGGAGCCCCTACACAATATAATTCACTGTATTAACAAACTAAACAAGGAAAAAAAAAGATCATCTGAATAGATACAGAAAAAGCATTTGACAAAATCCAACATCTGTTCCTGATAAAAACTCCCAGCATATGAGGAAAAGAAGGGAACTTCCTTAAGATTTTGAAGAGCATTTACCAAAAAACCTATAATTAACATGATGATGGTAGGAAACTGAATGACTTCCCCCTAAGATCAGGGAAAATGCAAGAATGTCTGCTTTATTGCTTCTAGCCAACATTGTATGGGACAGTCTAGCCAGATTGGAAAAGAAGAAATAAAATTATCTATGTAATTTTTAAAATCCTATTTAATTTAGCAAGGTTGTAGGTTATAAAATGTAAAAGAAAAAATAAATTGTAACTCTCCAGATAAGCAATTAACAATACGACCAAGCAATTTGTCCATTTTGTCTAAATTGTTGAACACATTGGGTTAAAGTTGTGCATAATATCCTCTCCTTATCCTGTTAATGTGTGTAGAATCTGTATTCATGTCCCTTCTTTCAGTCCAAAAAGATTTAGTTGTTTGGTCTCTTTTTCTTTTGATTAGTCTTATTAGGGCTTATTGATTTTATTAATATTTTCAAAGAATCACAGTTGGTTTTTTCTCTATTGTTTTTGTCTTTTCTCTTTCATTTATTTCCACTCTTACCTTTATTATTCCTCCCTCTTTGATTTCCTTTTTGCTTAATTTGATTTTTTTTTTTTAATATTGATGTGGTTGATTTTGCCCTTGATTCTAGGGCATAACCCTTAGTCATTGGATGTAGTCATTAATTCTATGTTGCTCAGTGGAATGTCCAAAGTTTTCACCCAGTCTGTATAACTTGGAAATATTTAAATTTCAAATATTTGAATTTAAATATTGAAAAATACACTATCTTCCCAGCATCAGATGACTGCTGAAATTTCACTTCATCTCTTCCAGTCTTCTAACTGTTGCTGTCCATTGGGTTCTTTGGGTCTTACCACATGCATGTACTGTTATAATGTCAGCCAAAAATTTGAGGGGATTTTTTTAGACAGATTTTGGGGCTCCCTTTTCAAGGTTCCTGCCCCAATTTTCAGTTGATCTGGCATTTCCAAATTTCAACTTCTGAGTTTTTTAGAATGGGAAGAATGCTGCTTTATACTGGCACTCTATTCCCCATGTACTGCACAGACTAATGCCCTCATGAAAAAAAGCTGGATAAATGTGGATCTTACCCACTATTTTTCCTATCTTTCAAGAATTGTATACCTTCCTGTGTTTTCATGCTATTTTGGTTGCTTTCCAGGGTCTTTGAAAAGAATCTCTTCCTTGTCCAGAGTTTATAGTTGCTATTTGCAACAGGGTCTGTCCAACATAAGCTACTGTGTCACTTCCAGAAGCTAGAAGTCCTTCTTTTATTTTTTGATTATTATCTTTGAAAAGTATGGAATCTTCCTGGATCAACTATTTTCAGCAGATTCATGCAGCATTTAAGTCAAAGCCATATCCCAGCAATTTTTCTGTGTGACACAGGATTTTAAAGACAGTCTAGGTAAGAGATAATAGGTAGTAGCAATAAAGGTAGTGACAAGTGGTCAAATTCCATTTTCTTTTATTAACTATTTTATGTGCCAATATTCTGTTGTTAGAGAGTTCAGACAAGCTATAAGAAACTAAATTATCTTTTCTCTTTTGGCATTTCTCAAAACTTTTAAAATCAAAAGAATTGCATGTATTTTTAGTAACAGAAAAATATGCTTTGACAAATTGTTCTTTATTTCCTATTTCCAAAAAGAGCTTACGGTTGTCTGGTGCAAGCATCATAGACATTGCAGATTTCTGGCTACATTTCTATCCCCTCTCTTCCATGTACAGCCCAAGTTCAGCTAAATTGTCTGACATAAATTTTCATAGATGCTATGTAGAGAATTGCTGAAAGGAAGATGAGTGGAATCTGTGAGAATAGAGTCACCTCCAGTGCCTAAATGAGAAATGATTTGTGAAAAGAGTATCTAGGAAGAAAATCAATAAATTGTTCACGATTGATTAGTCTGCAGGGAGTAATGTGGATGAACTGAAGTTTCTGGCTTGTGCAACGAAATGGATGGTGTTGTCAAGCCCTGAGACAGGAAACAGTAGATATGAGAGAGGAAAACATATATGATTTTCAGCTTTGGAGTATGAGATGTCCTTGAGATTTTTATTTGGATGCACCTAATCTAATCTCCATCTGCAGTATTGCCTCCATTTTTTTCTACATCATATGCTTCTTATCATAGTGTAACTATGAATTTTTTAACTCCCATTTTTAATAACTAACATTTCCCAGAAAATAAAGCAAACAAAAGGGAGCAAATTCTTAGTCTGGCATTTGAAGTATTCCACACTCTGGCTTTTTTTTTTTTTTTTTTAACTTTTCAACCTTATTGGCCATTATTCTCTACAAAATGGTGGTTTATAGTTTCTATATAATTAGGAAACACAGAGAAGGCCTAGTGAAATTCCATTCAGGCAAAGGTAGTGAGCAGAATATTGTGATTTGTTTGCTTAAAACCTTGAGATGAAAAGCAAAGTGAGTAAAAGACTAGATGGCCAGGCACGCTGGTTCACGCCTGTAATCCCTGCACTTTGGGAGACCGAGGCGAGTGGATCACCTGAGGTCAGGAGTTCGAGACCAGCCTGGCCAACGTGGTGAAATCCTGTCTTTACTAAAAAATAAGCCGAGGCTCGGCATGGTGGCTCACGCCTGTAATCCCAGCACTTTGGGAGGCCAAGGCGGGTGGATCACGAGGGCAGGAGATAGAGACCATCCCGGCTAACACGGTGAAACCCCGTCTCTACTAAAAATACAAAAAAATTAGCCAGGCGTGGTGGCAGAAGCCTGTAGTCCCAGCTACTTGGGAGGCTGAGGCAGGAGAATGCTGTGAACCCAGGAGGCGGAGCTTGCAGTGAGCCGAAATCGCACCACTGCACTCCAGCCTGGGTGACAGAACGAGACTCAGTCTCAAAAAAAAAAAAAAAAAAATCAGCTGATCAGCTGGGCGTGGTGGCACACGCCTGTAATCCCAGCTACTCTGGAGGCTGAAGCAGGAAAATCGCTTGAACCTGGAAGGCAGAAGTTGCAATGAGCTGAGATCAGGCCATTGCACTCCAGCCTGGCCGACGAGAGCAAAACTCTGTCTAAAAAATAAAAAATAAAAATAAAAAAAATACTAGGAATTTTCCTTCTTGTACACCTTCGTGAAAATAAGTCTATTTGTGCAAGTTTAGAAACTGCAATTACAGATTTCTTGGCACTATGGAGCCTAATGGTCAAGCAACCCTGCAATGCAGAGACAGTATAAAAATTATCTGTTAAATGCAACACTTTATCACTTGTTCAGAAATTTGAGAGGATGAGAATAATTAAGATTTCTGATAATGTGTTATGATCATGTATTTATTGCTACAGTTAGTTATATATTTTTTGGCACAATGTTTACCTGCTAATCTTAATAGAGTTAAGATAAAATTCAATTGTAGGCATTTTTCCCTTCTATTGGGTTAATTAGTCCAAGCGAACTGAGCAAAGGTTGCAGGAGCCCCAGCATGGCTGAGGAAGACTTGGTGAGGCATCCACTGGCTGCTGGGAGGAGAGCATTACCTTCTAAACAGCACTGTCCAATAGAAATATAATGCAAGACACATATATAATTTTAAATTTTCTAGTATTTATACTTAAAAAGCAAGAAGAAATAAGATGACTTTCACGCAACACTGCTTCCAAATAAGCAGTACTCTGGAGAACACGAGAAATCCTCAGAAAAATAAGCTCCAGCTCTGAGGTGCTGATTATGGTAGGGCAATCAATACAGATCAAAACATGGCACAGGGAGCTTAAGTTCCTAGGGAGAGTAGAAATCGATAGAGCCAAGAAATAGCTCCCCTTTGGCTTATTTTTAACCTGAGTAGCTATCATACGCCAAGAGCTGTGCAGTTTTCATTTACCCCATGCCAAGAACGTAAGTAGGCTCTACTGACCAGGAAGTTAAGTAATATGCCCGAGGTACATTTTCAATGGAAGAGGCTGACTGAGGGTCACCCAACTTATATCTCCAAATTTCACAATTTCTACAAGTTCTGTCCTGGGAGGCAAGAGTAGGTGAAATGAGCACACTCTACACCAGGCAAACAAACCTCAACGCTTAGCCGCCCGGCACCTCCTAGGGCCGGAAGCCTCTCAGCCCGAAGCCGCTCCTGGCTGCAACCTCCGTACCGCAGTCCAATTAGCAGCCGCGACCCGGCGCCCGCCCATGCCGCGTCACGAGTCAGCCAAAGATGGCTGCGCCCAGGCAATTTGAGCAAAGGCCGCAGTGACCCCTGCGTGGCTGAGGAAGACCTGAGAAGGCACCCACAGGCTGCTGGGAGGAGAGCATAAGGTACTGGTGTTCCGGGGGAGGGGGTGAAATAAATGTCCCAGTGTCAGGAGAAGCACGACGCGGTGACACGCTAGCTACCAGCAGCGCTGCGCGTAAATGAAAGCAAGTAGAAGTGTAGTTGGCTCTTGGTGCTTTCTCTTCACTTTGCACTCTAGAAGGAAAGACCTTATATTTAAATTAACCCAGTAGAAGGGGAAAATGCCTGAGATTGAATTTAATCCCAGGTTTACTGTCAATTTACAAGGTGACCACGGCCAAATTTGATTATCAGAGGCCCCACTTTACTTCTTTCTCAGATAGGCCCCACACTGCCTATCTCTCAGAGCTCTTCCAAGAATGACATGAGATAGGTAACACAAAAATCTTTCGAAATATTTGTAGTTTTTACAGGCGGCGTTGTCTTTGATAGGTATTTGTTATTAATATCGGAGACAAAATGCCCACAGGGGCTGCCCAGTCAGGACTTATACTGAATTAGGTGTGACTTCATTGCTCTCAGTACAATATATACATACTGAATTTGATTATATATTTCACCACCCCATACACAAAATCATTCAGAGCTCCTATACAGCAGGGATTGTGTCTTATCATCTTATCGTAGCCAAGGCCCTCAAAAATTTGACTACCAGAAACCTAGACCTAAATTTCTAAGGCTCCATTGTACTTATTAGGTTAACTTTAAGTCTAGAGATACGGAATGTCAATGTACTCAACATTTCCAAATGACCCCTTATCAATATAAAACAGGTAGCAATAAATATTTAAACGAGTGCCTGTAATGTAGGAAATGAGAAAATCTGGTTTCATAAAACCATGTTTTCCTTTATTGTTATCCCTGAACTTAATTTTTTTTTTTTTTTTTTTTTTTTTTAGACCGAGTCTCGCTCTCACCCAGGCTGGAGTGCAGTGGCGAGATCTCGGCACACTGCAACCTCCGCCTCCCAGGTTCAAGCGATTCTCCTGCCTCAGCCTCCTGAGTAGCTGGGATTACAGGCAGCTGCCGCCGTACCTGGCTAATTTTTGTATTTTTAAAAGACAGGAGTTTCACCATGTTGGCCAGGCTGGTCTCGAACTCCTGACCTCAGGTGATCCGTCTGCCTTGGCCTCCCAAGGTGCTGGGATTACAGGCGTGAGCCACTGCACCCAGCCTTTGTTTTTCTTAACTGTTACCCTGAAACCTGAGCCAAATCTTCATCATTCACCATTCCCTTAACATTTTCACCCTAACTAATGCAGACAACAAACTACTGGCATGTAGGTTACCTGCAAAGGCTACCATATTTACATCTGGCCCTTTAAAGTTTGCTGAGCCCTGATCTCAGGTATACCTAGAAATGAAATTGCTAGGTATGTGTGTCTTCTATCTGCTAAATAATACCAAATTCTTTCCCAAAGTGACTGTACAGTTTGGGTAAAGCTACCCCACATTCTGTACATGGAATGTACTTTTAGCTACCCCACATTCTGTACACGGAATGTACTTTTAGCTACCCCACATTCTTGCCAATATATAATTGGAATTGTCAGATTTTAATTTTAGCTAACCTATGGGTACCTATTGGTATCTCACTGTGGGTTGTTCCCCCAGTTATAATGAAGGTGAGCATATTTTCATGTTTATTGGCCATTTAACTTTCCTTTTTGTGAACTGCCTGTTCAAATATTTTGTCAGTTTTTCTGTAGGGCTGCTTACCTTTTCAGTGTTGATATGTAGTTCCATGTATGTTCTGGGTACTAACTCCTCTTTCATCAGTTCTATTGCATTTTCTCCCACACTAGCTTATCTTTATGGTATATGTTGATAACCATAGGTTCTTAACTTAAATACTGTTAGTTTTATAAGTCTTTTATGTTTAGTGCTATTTGTGAATTGTTTAGGAAATACTTTCAAGGCTTATGAAGATATTCTGTATTTCCTAAAAGCTTTATGTGTTGCTTTTCATATTCTCGTTTCTGTTTCACTTAGATTTTTTTTTTAATAATATATATGCAATGATTTTTTTCAGATTAGCTCTACAGTATTATTTTTAGTCTTCAGAAGGTTTTTAAAATTCCTTGTATAAATTCTTGAGAAATGATATCTTCATGTTTTTTAAGGCTCAAAATGGAAAATCATAAATCCAATAATACCAAGGAAAACATAACAATTGTTGATATATCCAGAAAAATTAACCAGCTTCCAGAGGCAGAAAGGTAAGATCCCTTCTTAATTTAAAAATACCTTTTATCAGGTGGATTTTCACCATTGATTCATTATCTCAAATTTATCTGGTTTGAGTATAAACAACATAGAATGTGAGGAGGAAATTGCCCTTTTCTTGCCTGGATGAGAGCGTTTAACCATTTTGCTGAACATCACATAGCTAATTGTGGAAGGTGAGGCTGGAACTCATGTCTTTGGACATATCTAATTGTATAATGTTTTGAGTTTTTCCATTAGGCTTGGAGTATAGTAAAATGTAAACATTTACAGACCCATTTAAATTACAAAACTTTAAAATAACTTTTAAAATGTCTTTTTCTTTTCCAGTTCATTCTGTCAGTATGCTTACCAGTCTAAGAGTACCATAGAACACACATAGCAAGATAGAGAATGTCAGAGAAACAGGATCATGGCTAAAGATCTTTAAGATATTATTAAAGAGGGCCAGGCATGGTGGCTCACGCCTATAATCCCAGCACTTTGGGAGGCCAAGGCGGGCAGATCACCTGAGGTCAGGAGTTCAGACCAGCCTGGCCAACATGGTGAAACCTTGTCTCTACTAAAAGTACAAAAATTAGCTGGGCGTGGTGGCAGGTGCCTGTAATCCCAGCTACTTGGGAGGCTGAGGCAGGAGAATTGCTTGAACCTGGGAGGTGGAGGTTGCAGTGAGCCGAGATCACACCACTACACTCCAGCCTGGGCAGCAAGAGCAAGGCTCCGTCTCAACAAAAAAAAAAAAAAAAAAAAAAAGGTATTAAAGAGAAAAACCAATATAGGGAACATACTGATCTTTGCCAGGCAGCTAATGTGTACTTCCACAAAATGTCTTACACTTTGTTGACAGTCAAGAAGGTCTCTCTGACTATAAAAGGATGAAAAGCAGCCACCTAGAAAGGAGAGAGGGACAGTGTCTTAAGTAGAGGGAATGGCATATGCCTAGCCACAAGATAGCCAAGGCTTGTGGTACTTGAGTAACCACTGTTACTGAAGTACTAAGGAAGTGGGCATAAGGACCAGGAATAGTTTTGAGCAGGGGGATGATGTTAGCATTTCTAAAGAACATTCCAGCTGCTTTTTGGAAAGCAGATTTGAGGTAGGAAAGAAAGGAAACACAAAGACCAGTAGAAAAAAACGGCATAGTAATCCTGGTGAGTGGAGATGGTAGGGGTGGTGACAGTTGAGATGAAAAGAGGATGGATTTAAAATACATCCTGGAAGCATAATCTTGCTATCTTCAGGAATAAAAACTGAACAAATCCCCATCTTGCTGCCACTTACCATCTTAATCAGGGAGAACCCATAAATCGAGACCAGTAGTGTTCAGAACAAGGATCTCCGAGGGGAAGAAAAAAAAAGGCCAGTAGTAAGAACTTGGTGAGATCTTAAAAGCCCTTTTACCCCCCTCCCCACACTCCAACTCCACTCCCTTCTAGTTGTTCTCCTGAGGTAACGGAAAACCTCTTAAAGCAAAAAAGGAACTATGTCCATGTTTCCAGGCCAGCAAGATAGGGAAAGTGAGAAAGACTAACAAAAGAAGAGTAGGCTGGGCATGGTGGCTCACACCTGTAATCCCAGCACTTTGGGAGGCAGAGGCGGGCTGGTCACCTGAGGTCAGGAGTTTAAGACTAGCCTGGCCAACATGGCGAAACCCTCTCTCTACTAAAAATGCAAAAATTAGCCAGATGTGGGGGCGCATGCCTGTAGTCCTAGCCACTGGAGAAGCTGAGGCACGAGAATTGTTTGAACCTGGGAGGCGGATGTTGCATTGAACCGAGATCATGCCACTGCACTCCAGCCTGGGCAACAGAGCAAGACTGTCTCAAAAAAGACTAGATGGTGGCAGCTTTGAAGAGAAGAAAGCAGTCTGTCACTGGATTCTTTACCAAATTAGAAAGAATACCTGGAACTGCAAAGTAAAATTTAGAGGCAATAAATGTTTCAATCATTGGCATCTAAACTAGGCAGATTACAGTGTCCTGTTATCTTTGCCTTGTTCCTATTTTTTCTCTTCATTCCCATTTTATCTTCTAAGTTTGAATCTTCATTTCTTCTTGGATTATTAATCAGGTATTTAATGGTTACTTGGCATGTCCTTCAGTGTATGGAGCTTTCTTAATATCAAAAACTTCATTTTCTGATCTACAGCAATACTTTCACGTACATGTTTGTCATTTGTTAAATTTGGGCTATTTCATGTCTATTTCTTATGTATGTCTTATCAAAAAGTCATGAGTTTTTAGTTGGTATAGGTACTTTTTTGGAAAACTGGCAAGGGGCTGCTAGGTAACAATTTTGTGCTAACTTTTAATTAACTAAACATTTTGACTAGCTATGGGAAAAATCTGGTTGGGAGAGAGCAAAGTTTGCTATGCAGATTTCACTTGTACTACTTTTTATTTATTTGTATATGTAACATACTTGTAAACAAATGGACTTATATATAACATATGTATATATGTATTTTATATATATTATATATACATACAGGCAAATTATTTACCTGAGCATTGGGATTTAAAATGGGGATAATATATATTTCACATGATTTTTATGATGAAATATTTTAGAGGAAGTGTTCAAGTTTTTTATTCCCCCAACCCCCACAAAAAAAAAATAGGCTTTTCACATTTACATGGTTTTTGTGGTTGCTAGGTTCTCCAGGCTGTCATCACTAATTATAATCTATGTACTCCAAGTTCCTGAACTGCCACCGTCTTGTACCACCATTACCATTTTCATAGACTTGTTTTATCTCGTTTACATCTCTTTCTTCTCCAGTAATATTTAACTATGTTAACCTTGAAGATAGAAGGCAATTTTTTGTGCCTTTAGCACTAAGTCTGCTGCATACAGTGGGGTTCTCAATGAGTGATAGGCATCATGATTGCAAAGTGTCATAAGAAAAGCAATACCTTATACAACGTAGGAAGCTGAGTTCCTAGAAAAGCTATTTTAAGATGAGTGTAAGCCATAGAAGTTAGAGGAGGTACTGTGTGGCTACTTTGGCTAGTTAAGAGTAATGAAAATTTTAAGACTGACTGTATTGTAGATGGCAATGCAAGTGGTAAAAAAGCTAAGTAGTAGTCTGAAAAGTTTGGAGTCAGTATTTTCAGTATTCAGCAATCATGTTAGGTATTACTTTTTCCCAAAACCTTGGCTTCAAATCCAGTTCTACCACTACCTCAAAACATCAAGTTTATTTCTCATCAATGGGTTGTTATAAAGTACCTAGCATAGGGTATTGCTTAAATGTTAATACTCCCAATCCTGACACTAATGTTTCAGGGAAGAGTGAAAGAAATCACATTAACTCCACATTATTGAACATCTTCTGTGTCAGGCTGAATACATCTTTGTATCCATTGTCTTCTGGTTGTTTAAAGACTAGTGTAGAAGCCTGACATGTAAATCAGTGATTATATAAGATAGTACTGTCTTGTAATGTGTTGTGCTAGAGAGGTAGGTATTAATTATTATGGGAGCTCAGGAGAGGCACCCACTGGCTGCTGGGAGAAGAGCAAAAACCTATATATAAAGCAATTTTTTAGATTTTGGTTCTATTAGGGATAGATGTTATATCCAGTTAGTGTATTCCCAAAGTCCTATAACACGTCAAAATCAGGAAAGCTCACACATACAATAATGCCAAAGAAAAAGTTCTTTCTTCTCACCCTTTCAGGAATCTACTTGAACATGGATCAGTTTATGTTGGATTAAATGCTGCTCTTTGTGGCCTCATAGCAAACAGTCTTTTTCGACGCATCTTGAATGTGACAAAGGCTCGTATAGCTGCTGGCTTACCAATGGCATGGATACCTTTTCTTACAACAGACATAACTTACAGATGTTTTGTAAGTTTTCCTTTGAATACAGGTAAATTCTACTTTACTATCACCAAAGAGTTTGCCTTAGTATATGTTATTTGCAGCTTTAGTCCATACTTATCAAGTAGCTGTATGCTGTAATGCAGTGTTAAGATTAAATCTTGCTAGCCTATATAATGTGGCAAATAATTCATATTAGTATGGTCTACCAACCAAGATGCACATACACAGCAGTTCTACATACTTTTTCTTTAATTGAGATGGAGTTTTGCTCTTGTTGCCCAGGTTGGAGTGCCCTGGCGCGATCTTGGCTCACTGCAACCTCCACCTTCTGGGTTCAAGCAATTCTCCTGCCTCAGCCTCCTGAGTAGCTGGGATTACAGGTGCCCACCACCACACCCGGCTAATTTTTTGTATTTTTAGTAGAGACAGGGTTTCACCATGTTGGCCAGGCTGGTCTCAAACTCCTGACCTCAGGTGATCCACCCGCCTTGGCTTCTCAAAGTGCTGGGATTACAGGCGTGAGCCACTGCACCCGGCAATACTTTCCTTTTTCTAACATATCTTTCTCACAGTGCTCATTTAGAGTAAGAAATATTTGGAAATCCATACATATATATGAAAATTATGTATATGGAAATATTATATATATACAAATGTATATAAATAATATGTTGGCTACCTTAGATTTTTTATTTATATTTTATAGAGAAGTTCCTTAAAGGGGGAAAATATTTTTATGGGAGTAAGACTCTTTATATAGTAAATCTCTTAAAGCACTAAATGCATATACATTTATCAAATACATGGAGATTTGATTTCCTTTTGAAAATTTACCATGTGTGCTGAATGCTTTGAGTATAGTTAATCATAAAAAAAATCTTTTGATTAATTACTTCAAATAAAAATATTACCATGGGTGCTAGGGAAGGCAGTCCCTCTAAATTTTATTTTGTTAAGTGCTGCTCCAAATTTGTTTAAATTTGACGAGTATTTTGTTTTAATTCCCATGACCAGTGGAAACAATTTCTATGATCAAGGAAGACCTATCGCCCATTTAATTGAACAGACTGAGTGAAAATATTAGCCCAGGTCTGTTGATAAAAAACAAGTGCAGAAAGCTAGCAGCAGCCCAGACCATGAGATTATTACATCTAAGTTGAGAACAAATTAGAGAATTTCTTTCCTAAAATAGTTTTACCAATTATTCCTAGCTATTTTAAGTTACTCATAGATGTAATTATACCTTTTAACATGCTTTGTAGAATTACATTTGATATATTGCCTGAAAAATACCTGTGATACACAAAAGAGGATCTTACATTCTTTTAATCATGTTTGCTTGACTATCATGACCTTCATTTCTATGACTAATTTATTTCCTAGGTGATTTGGATTGTGAAACCTGTACCATAACACGGAGTGGACTGATTGGTCTTGTTATTGGTGGTCTATACCCTGTTTTCTTGGCTATACCTGTAAATGGTGGCCTAGCAGCCAGGTAGGAAATGAAAAACTTTTTATAATATGTGATTACCTATAAAACTCACAACTTAAAGCAGCAAATATATTTTATTTTTAAGGCATTTAGACCAAAGGCAATGTTACCCTCTTGATTAGCAGTTAGCAAGACCTGTTTTTTCTTATAATGAAATTCTACTTAATCAAGAATTTCAAACAGTTATACTTGGTGTGTAGTTCAGGCTATTAACCTTAATTTGTGTACTGAATACTAAACTAACTACAAAGCTGCAAACAGTATTATGCATGAAACTTCTGTCATATAAACAATTATCTTGGATGAGTTTGAACACCTGCACTAAAGGAAAATTCCATCAGAAAATGTCTAGCTGTTATATTAGCCTTCTATTCTAAAATAATTCTGGCTATTCTCTGTTGAACTCTTGCATCAGCAATCTATGCTATAGCCTTGAAGCAAACTGGATAAAGAAACAAAAGTTTTTAGAATTAATAGACACTGAAGACCTTTAATCTTCAGTTTTATCTTAAGACTTCTAGGACTAATATATATCATAGATAGGTTTGCCATTTGATACAACAATCTTTTCTATTGAACTATCTCAATGTTTTCTTACAGGTATCAATCAGCTCTGTTACCACACAAAGGGAACATCTTAAGTTACTGGATTAGAACTTCTAAGCCTGTCTTTAGAAAGATGTTATTTCCTATCATGCTCCAGACTATGTTTTCAGCATACCTTGGGTCTGAACAATATAAACTACTTATAAAGGCCCTTCAGTTATCTGAACCTGGCAAAGAAATTCACTGATTTTAAACAAATATGTAAACAAAAATAAAATGGTAAAAACAGTTTATGTCTAATGTTATGCATAAACATAAGACTTGTAATTTATCACGAGGTATAATTCTGGGACCTACAACAAAAGGCTACACAGGGCAACAAAAGGCTGAATCTAAGTAAAAGCTACCCACTTAAACAAGTTTAACTTCACTAGTTTGCCCAGTATTGTCTCTTCTACCTTGCTTGCTCTACTCTTTTACCTTAGGCGTTGAGTTTGGTCTGTAACACAAGAGGAAAAAGTAACTATATAGTATTTTACACTGAAGACTTCATAATGCCAAACAGGAATAAAAAATGAAAAAATATGTATCAATATACTATACCAAATGTTATTTATAATTCACTTTCCCCATTCAAATTATTAATCCATAGATTCTTAGAACTGATTTAACAACCTTCCTCAAATCAATCATCTTCTTGAGTCATTCAGGCTCAGCGTCAGCTATTATGATATAGACCTACCTACTTCGAGTCACCTTATTTAGAAAGCTGTATTTTTAGTTTAGGTAGTCTTTCAAGCTTCCATTTATTGTGGGATATTTAGAATCACAAAATTAACTAATTTCTCTGACCCTTAGTGAAATATCCTAGTTGGCTCATTTCCTAAGATCATTTAAATTTTTGATGTGCTTTCTTCTGTTCTGCTAACATTTCTCATCCTAGTTCTCTAAACCATTTTCTTTTGTGACAGCAACTGAATCAGCATTGTCCAACAGAGCTTTCTGTGATGATGGAAGTATTTTCTATCTGCACTGTCAATATGTTAGCCACTAGCCTATGTAGCTGCTGGGCACCTGAAATGTGACAAGTGCAATTGAGTAACTGAATTTTTAATTTTAAACCATTTAAAATGTTTAGCCACGTGACTAATGGTTACAGTATTGGACAGTGTAGATCTAAACCAACACTTATGAAGCAAGCCAATCATCACAGAAAAGTACCAAACAAAATTTTAAGTGGCATCCAAGATTATTCATGAATCTCTTAATTATTACTTCCAAATAGTGACATATCTGTTAAGTAATCTTATGCTACTTAAAATTATATATAATTTAGAAAAAGCATCTTTGTGAGTGAAACTGGCCTTTAGCTTCTGTTTAAAGAAAAATATAAAGCTATGCTGCCAAAGATGAAAAACTCATGTGAAATTAATAAAATACAATCTCAATTTTTCAGAAAGCAAAGATGATTTGTTCTTTCAACAGGCACATAAAATGTATTATCTACCAAACTTATATAAAAAATGATCCCAGTTATGAGGCAAAAAGAATCTATATGCACAAGAGACTGAAAAGAAGCATGCCAAAATGTTTACTGTGGATAGTCTATGGCTTATAGAGTTATAAGGGTGATTTTTCTTTTCTTCTTGATTCCTTTCAGGATATTCCAAGTTTTCTGTAAAGAATATGCTTTACTTTTACAACTAGGGAAAGACAGAAAGATATATATAACATTTAAAGGGCAAAACAATATAGCTGTTTATTTTACAGGCTAAAATATCAAGATGAAAAGCTCTGACCCCAAATCATCCATTTTACCTACATTCTGTCACTTTTACTAAAAGCAGAGTTCTACTCATCCCAGTGAAAAAACAATGAATTAAAAGTAATTTCTGGCGTTAACCCAAGTACCGAGTTAGATTCCTTAAGAATATAGAATTATGTAATCAACTTAGATCATTGAAAGCCCAATGATATAAATAAGTTATTTGACGACTGAGCACACATTGTTTCCTTACTTATCTTTAAACATTCCTAGTCCAATTACTCCCTAGCATAATACCATTTATAAATGAGGATGAGTTTACAATGGTTTCTGTAACCAAAAAGTATTTCTACTATCTGTCCTCTGCCACATATTTTTAAATTATCTTTTCCATTAGCAGAAATGGGCAACATAAGCAATAAATCATGTTAAGTCTGTTGCTACAAATTTACTTTGCCAAAATTTTTGTTCAGAGGGTAGATATCTGCATTATTTAAGGACATTTAGTCATCTGTAGCTAACACCTGAAGTAAACTACCCTCAATCAATTTTTAATATTTCTAGTCACAGTAGACAAACTATTTAAATCTTTTATAATTTACTTTGTGTAGTTATTTGGCTAAAGAAAAAAAAAAAGAGGGCTCACATTCTATTTAAATTAAGAAATTAATATATTTTATAAAGCCCAAATTATAGTACACTAAGAGCCAGAGGGGTCTAGGGAATTGATCTCAGTGGGTATACAGCAATGACAAAATTTGGAGGCAGACGCTAAAGGAAGTTGAGATAAATAAAATTCAAATCAGTATATTAACAGAACTACACAAGTGTTTACAACACAGTAACTACACTTTTCAATTAGTTCACTGTGAAAACTGAGCAAAATATTTTCAACAATTTTGGGTCAACAAAAAGTATGGAGTATTTTAAGACAATAAAGAGTGACTGGTGTTGAGAGTACTGAGGCTACACATAGAGGTACTGAAATTCAAATCTGAAAAATACTGTGCTGGCCACACCTAACACTACAAATTTCTAATGGAAGAATTCCCTTTTTGATCCCCAGCTTAGGTGGTAAGTAAATAAAAAAACAGCTCAGAAAAACAGCAAAAATATTAACATTTAGGAGAGTCTCAAAACTTTGTATTGGCTGTGAGTCTGGGGGAAAAAACATAAATGTCATACTACCAATTAAGCTTTCAAGAGTCATCAGATTATTTAGCTTTACAATTTTACTAAATCAGAGAGACCTTAAACTACACATTCAAAATGCTGAGCTAGGTAATCACATATTAAAAAGATAATGACTCATTATCAGTGAATTACCCAGTCTGTTCTATCAAAGTAGTAGTTAAGGTCACCAAATAATGTTGGTGCCTTTGGTTCTGGAATTACAACTAGCTATACTATAGGAGCATCAGCGCTTAAGTTTTAAGCCAGTGGGAATACTCTGCTGCCCGGCTTCACAGGCACTGAATACACTTAAAATGGTAAGAAACTGACTGGATTTAATAAGTTTTGAATAATACAATAACCAACTGTATATTTATTATGAAATAAGAGCCAATCTCCTACCCAATCCCTCTTCTATCAGCTGCACATTTCCAAATGAGTGAGATAAAATGACTCAATCTAAACCAGGTGAAGGAATGTATTAAAATAATCCAACAAAAATGAAATAAAACAATCCAGAGTTTTGAGTGTTTTTTCACACTTGTAATAAACTGAAAAAATATTTCAATTAAAACAACCATATGCCACAAAAAGCCACTCCCATCATCCAGAATACTAAAGCCCTTATACAACACTAGATAAATTTTTATATAAAACAGTAGAAACTAGCATACCATTAATTAGAAACCTCAAAATATTCAAAAAACAGTATCAAGTACTCAAGAGAAAGCTCAAGAAGCCAAAACCTCAAGAATCCATACATCCTGGTTGTTAACCTAAATTGTAATTAACTACCCACACATTTAATCATAATCAACTTTTTCAAAGATATACAAATCAATGCATCTATTTAAAAGGACTACTCTTTATAGTTCAGAACTTTACATTAACTTTAATATTCTACTCAGCAGGGTGTCTGTCTGTACTCCAAATTAGCTCTCATGCTCCAGGAGATAAATGCAAACTCATATGCCTTGTGATCACTGATGGCCTGCTTATGTAATTCTAGTCCACTAAATGTTAATTCCATAGAATATGCTCTTGATTATGTAAAAACTCTAATTTCTTGATGAAATACTGTAATTCTCCAAAGGTTACAATTTTGTAAAGATATGCAATAACTGAGTATCACTCCCATGAAAGACAAAAAAAGTATAATTTTGTTCCAAGATTAACTTAGTCTCATGTATCTCTATTAAGTCTTTCAAGGATTCCAGAGAATCTTTTCATATCTCCATTTCTGGAAAGTGAAATCAGTATAGAAGTAATTTGGGAACTTGAAAATGGCATTCATTTTTTTCAGCAGATGCCAAATTTTTGACCGACATGGCTCTCACAATTACTTTGTTACCATCAGTCCAGTCAGTTAACAGGTTGTAGGGAAAGATTCGTTTTTGCAGACACTGCTAAGCTGTTTAAAGAGAAGAGAGAGAGATTAATTTAGTGATTATAAAATGCACAAATATTTAAAATATTTTGAACACTTTTTGTTGGATTATATCAGAGGTGTGACTACATTTTAACAAAAGTGGACTTTTTAAGATAAGTCTGGTCAAAGAAGTGCAGAAACAGTAAGTCAATATGATAGAAATAGTAGGTCAAAATATGATGTGTTAGTTCAATTAATGTATGAACTCCTGCCACCATCGAAAGACAAATATTAAAAAGCTACATCTTTAGTCTAGTTCTGTATTTTACCATAGAGGCACATTTATAAGAAAAACAAAAGGGTCACCCAAATACTAAATTGTTTTCAACCATTACAGTAAATAGAGCCAAACCTAGAAATTTCAAAAACAATCCATTTTATATTCCAGAAATCTCCTTTATCCATGTGCTAATCATCCAGAACACAATTTTCTAAAAATAGTAAGACAACAGTTTCACATCATAACTTTTTTAATTAACAAGTAGTGAATCGGACACTTTAAGATATTGTTTACTACATACTGAAATAAACAGATCTGTTTAAATTCAGAAACCCAAACATTTACAGTAAAATGTGCTTACACATAAATATGACCAAATTTATATAAAGCCCCTATTAGATAGATCCTAAATACATGCAATTACCATGTAAAAACAAGACCATGAAGTTGATGTAAAAAATGACAAAATCACTAAGTCACCAAAACTAGAAAAAAAAAATGAAATGGAAACTGAGAAAAGACAGTTAATAAAACATAAGGAACCTAACAAAGCAGCTTTAAAAATAGGCCATACTAATCTTTCCATTTTCAAAAGTTCTTTATCAAGTAATTCCAAAAACTGCCATTTATAAAATGACATTCTAAAAATCTACACTTGGAATTTCAAAGCATCTCAATTCAGAAAGCTTTGACTACTATTTCTCCCCAGCCCACAATTTCAAATAATGCAGGAAAAGTATTGACGTAAGGAAGAAAATACTCCAACAGAATGTTATAGTTTTTAGAAAAATGAACTTACTGCTTTCCAGAACCTTTTAAGACCCACAGTCAGCATTAACAACAATCATTTTTCCTATTTTCATCCATTATTTTCCAATGTCAGAGATGAATAAATTCTTTGAGCCCATAACTAAAAGATCAACAAACCTGGTTTTATTATGACACCATATTTTTGTCATTGGTACTGCACAAAATTATATACAAAGAAATATATACAAAATGTTCAAGTATTAGTTAAATTTCAATTCAAGGCTTCTGTTTCAAAAAAGCTACATTTAACATATTTCATAAAGATAGCACAAATTAGTCATTTCAAATAATCTTTCCAACTACTTTTGGTTTATATATATATATGTATGTATGTGTGTATATATATATATATATATATATATATAAAAAATTCAGTAGGCACTAAAAACCCATGCAGCTGCATTGTGAGGGGCTTGCTCCTGCCCTTAGGTATAAGCAGGTTCATCACTCCAATTTGTGAGTTTGGCTACTACCCATTCATGCTCAAGTGCAGTAGTAGATGATTTTACAAAATATGCTGTGATGCACTGGAAACCAAAGACCAATTCAGGTCTCAAATCGTATTATCTAGCAACAAAACATGTACAGTTGTGCAAGAACAAGGATTCCATTTTCATAACCAAATAACAACAAAATAAAACATTTTATGTGTAAGATAACTTACATCTTTGGACTGCTGGAAAATACTTTTTAATTATGAACATTTTAAAAATAAAAAACAGCAGAAGCCCTGATATTACCTCTTTTTCCTCATTTCTTATACTACCTTTTAAAATAAAGCAGGAAATGTGGCCAGCAGCTGGTCCCGTCTCTTCTGCCCCAACAGCTGTATCCACTTTAGCACAAAGAAAAACAAGGATGCTAAATACGTATATACTTTATCAAGCAGTGATGTTTCACAAAGAATTTCTTAATGCCTCTTACACTGAAGGACACCATAACTCAATTTATACAACTGGTTAATAGATTCAAGGGAAGAATAAATCCCACCTTTAGGAAAATAGTGCCAATCGTGTCATTTAAGTGGCCAGAACCACTTAATTTAAAAAATTATTTTAAAATAGGACAAATACTTTTGAAACACAGAGAATAAGATTCTTTGTGAAGCCTCACTTTACACGTTTTCATTCACATTTCACAACCTTCAATATCTAATCATACATATATAAATTTAACCTAAAATTTTAATACAACAAAAATAAAGATGTTCAACAATTTATTCATACTCAGTGATAGGGTAATCACTGCTGGTCCTCAAAGAAACATTAGCCATTCTTATTCTCCAATTAACTAAAACACAGGAGTCTGATATGTATGTTAATTTCCAACTTCTCTAATGGTGAGACATTAAAATCTGTTACTCCGTATAGACTGTTTCTATATCTCGCACTGAAAACTAAAAGGCATTGTTGATATTTAAGAGATACCTGTCACCTCCAGCAAAATAACTATCACATTTGTGCATGCCTCAAATACTTATTGTCAACCTCTGAAAAGTTGCCCTAAAATCGGAATTCCAATTTGCACCTTGTACAACTCGGAACTTCCATTCAACTTCACCTGTTTCACTGTCTCCAAACTGTCTCTCTATAAGCAGGTTTCAGTGTACAGTTGGAACCGATGTCATCCAAGGCCATGTCCACACTGGGGACAGAAGAGCTAGGTACACGCAAAGTCTGAATAAGGGGACACATTAATAGCTATTTCAACCAGAAGAGGCATCTTAAATACATTCTTGACCAGCACAAGTCTGTTTCCAGGGTGGACAGGGCCCAAATTAGATTTCCCTCCCACCTTCCAAAACAGAAAAAAAAAAAAAATCACACACACACAGAGATGTTGCCCATTAAAGTAGATTAAGCAGCAGAGCATGAGCGTTACGGGAAGAGATGGATCCTTACCAGGTTGTGAGGCGGGAACGACTGTTCTGTAACCCCTACAACGGAGCCTGGCAGGAAGGAAATCACCTAAAAAAGAAACTGTCAGAGAGATTTAATAGTCACATGTTATCATTAGGAGTTGGTTACTGTGTCACATTCATGCTTTTAGCTAAACACTTTAAGATTCAATATTACTTTTTTTCTCTCCTCTGAAATGTGTCCGGTGAAGATGTCCCACTACGGTAAGTTTGACATGGTGTAAGGGAGTTGAAAGGGGTAAACGCGGATAAAGAGCAGATTACTTGACCCTACATTTTAAGAGAAGACGACGCCTTCCGGGCGCACGCCGAGCAGAACTCCACCGACACCTTATCCTTGTCCACATGGAGACAGACTCCTCCCGCCGAGTCGTCCTCTTCCCGCAGGTCCTGCTTCTGCTTTCCCACCGGCAGAGCGTAGTCGTGGTCACCGGCGGGCGAGTCTCTGAAGAGCGAGGTGGTCAGCCGCAGTCCCACGCCGCTCAGCCGGCTCAGCAAGCGAGCCAGTCCAGTCTCGTTGGCTAAGACTGCCCGTAGGTAGCGACTCTCCTCCTGCAGTGCCTGTACGCGTTTGCCCAGCTCCCGATTCTCGGCCCGCAGCTCCTGGTTCTCGGCTGCCAGACCCCGGACTCGACTCTCCAGCCCCATCACGTACTCCTTCTTCTTCAGCCGATTAAGGCGGGCAGCGGCCGCCGCCGCCTTCCGGGGACTCTTTGTCGCCGCCTGGTTGTTGTCGTTACCGCTGCCGCCACCGCCGCCTCCTCCTGGGGACTTTCTCCGCCTCTTTTCGGCGCTGCCACTGTCACTGCTGCTGCTGCAGCCTCCGATACCGTTTAACAGCCTTTGCAGCAGGTCAGAAAAGCGCTGCATTTCAGCAGCCGCGGCCTCTTCATCATCGTCCGCTCTCCACAGGCCGCCGCTATCCGAGCCTCCGCCAGACGAGGAGAGAGGCCCCGGCGAGCTAAGCCCGGGGTCCAGGTGCCAGTCCGGTTGCCGGGGGTCCAGGAGATCCGCCAGTTCCAGCCCAGACAGAAAGTCCATATCCTCCGTCTCTTCCCCCGGGAGGCTGGCGATCGCCTCCTCCTCCATCTCCTCGGGCGAGGGCGCGCGCACGGCCACGCCGCCGCGGCTCCCCCTCCCGGCTTCCAACTCTCCTTCGTCGCCAAACTGCTGCTTGCGGCCGGGAGATCCGGCCGCCGCCGTCTCCTCCTCCCCCGCTGCAGCCCGGGACAGGTCCGAGGGCAGCGAGCAGGTTGCAGCCGGCTCCGGACTCTCACTGCGGGTTGGGGAGTTGCTGCCCGAGGCTGCCAGCAGCTTGGTCAGGCTATGCCTCATGAGGGCCGGCGGCGGGCCGCGGTAGGCCCCAGCCGCTAACAGTGGGCCTCACGGGCCCCAAGGATCCCAGGCCCCAGGGCCGGTAGCCCCCGGCACTGGCCGAAACGAAATGCAGGGAAAGGTCCGAGTCGCCTCCCGCCTCACTTGGCTAGTCGACCCCCCGCGCCAAGGCGCGGGGAGGGACGGGAGAACGAAGCGGTGAGGCCCTGCGATGACTCGACCGCGCCACCCAGACAACGGCCTAGCCGGAAGTCAGTGGTTTTCGCCCCAGCCCCGCCCACCGCGTTTCGCGCGCCACCAGGCCGTAGTGTCGCGAGATTTCAGGGTGCTTTAGAGTGGGAATAATTCCAGCTTTCTAGTGATGTCATAATAACAGCGGCAAAAATAACAAGTCTCTAGATTTATCCACCCTAATTCAATACCACCCAATACCCAGACTCAACAGTTCAACACAACATTTTGCCATATTTGCTTTATCTTTACATAAATGCTTGTAAATTTTTTTTTTCTGAATCATCCTAAAGTTGCGGATAAGACACCACACTCCTGCGTACTTCAGTGTGCATCTCTAAAAATAAGGACTTTTTTTCATAATCATAATACTATTACCAAGCTTCAGAAAATTAACAATCGTTTACTAATACTATTTAAAACCTGGGCCATACTAGATGTCCTCAGTTGGATAATGGATATGCTAGTTACCCTAACCTGATCACTACATTCCATATGTATAGAAACATCACTATGTACCAAATGAATATGACAGTTATTATTTGTCAATTAAAAAAAATTAAAACCAAAGCAAAACGAATGTAGAATACAACATTGCTTACAAAAATTGTCTTCAGTTGTTCTTGCCATTTTTGTAAGTAGATATTTTCACTTGAGCTAAGATCCAATCAGTACTGACTTACTGCATTTGGGTAACAAACAAACAAAAACTCTGACAAATAGAGCCAGGAAAGGCTATGAAGAGAGGGTACTCATGCTTGTATGCCTGAAAACAAAGACTATAAAAACCACAACGTTGCACAAAGACTATCACAACCTTATACAAAACCTCTGCAAGGATGTCTGCCCAGAAACTGCCTGTCCAACCTTTAACTGATGTCACCCTTGTTATTGACCTTTGTAGCTAAGATAATTATTTCAAAACAATGTGTAACCATCCTTTTTTTTCTTCCTTTAAAACTCTGTCTTCCTTCGTCTTCCTGAATACACACATAGTTTACTATGGCATGCGTTTTCCCACTGAAATGCTCTATTCTCAAAACATATCTTTTATTTTAGAGACCTTTTCTGTTTGTTATTTAGGTTCACATCCCACAAGGGATTTGAGATTTGAAGCAGTTTACAAATACAGATATTTAAGTTCACATCCCACAAGAGATTTGAGATTTGAAGCAGTTTACAAGTACATTAGAATATAGTAAAACAAAACATTTTGAATTTTCAAAAAGCAAGGCCAATAAAAGATGAACTAGGAAGAGAAGGAGTTCTGAAAGGGGAAAAGGTTAATACTGGAATTGGATGGATGCAATATCTTACTCAGTTGTTTGAATTGGGCTAAAAATTGTTTCCTGACAGCCCAAACAAAAAAAGAGAAATGAATTTTCCTTTGTTCATGAGTAAAGTATATATGAATTCTTTAACTGCTCTTCTAGTTCTTAAATCTTAAAGAAACTTCTCCATAGGACACTGAATAATGTAGCAGATATCCTCAAGGATAGCTGCTTCTATGCAGTATTTCTTAGAGACACAGAAAGCAACTTCCAGGGAAGTTGAACACTGACAGGTCCTAAATATTGAGAAACGTGCCTGGTACTGCATAGACTTCAACAAATATTTATTGAGTGAGTGAATAAAGTCTACAGTTTTGACTGAAGCCATAACACTAAAGCTCAACTGAATGAAAACAATTATTTCAAGGTGTGAAAAAAGTATGACCTGTGGTATCTAGAAGAATAAATAAAAGGACTCCTTGTCCTGCTTAACATTCCATTGGGAAAGATTTTGCCAAAGTACAACAGCACACAGTTCAAGGTGATTATATGTATACTCTGGCCTCCCTTGAGTACAGGTGTTTTGTATGGCTGCTAATCCCATTCAACTGCATTTTCCCCTTTGGCAAAATTCAATATTATTGACTGATTATATTTTTTAAATTACAAAATTTTGTTTTAAATACACGATTTGGCTGGGCGTGGTGGCTCACACCTGTAATCCTAGCACTTTGGGAGGCCAAGGCAAGAGGATTGCCTGAGCCCAGGAGTTCGAGACCAGCCTGGGCAGCAGAGAGAGACACCAACCCCCCATCCTCCGCCACCAACCCCCACCCACTACCACGCCTGGCTAATTTTTTGTACTTTTAGTAGAAATGGGGTTTCCCCATGTTGGCCAGGCTGGTCTCGAACTCCTGGCCTCAGGTGATCTGCCCGACTCAGCCTCCCAAAGTGCTGGGATTGCAGGCACAAGCCATCGCGACTGCCCAAATTTGCTTTTCTTTGATTATTGGAAGGTTGAATATTTGTCACATGACCAACTGACTTCTAATGTGAATAGGATTTTCACTTCTCTAACTCATTTTTCTTTGAAGTAGGGGAAAAATGTTCTTCAGGGAAGATGTTTGTCTTTTTTCTTCTTGATTTATGTGAATTCTTTACATTATAAGGAAAACATCCCTTTGTCTCTTACATTTTCCAACTTTTTTTAAAAATCATTTTACCATTTACTAGGGGTGGAGTTGTAAAGCTGCTTCTCAGGCTGTAATTTTTAAATGATCAATTTATCAAAGACCAGGCTCAGCAGCTCACACCTGTAATCTCAGCACTTCGGGAGGCCAAGGCAGGTGGAGCACTTAAGACCAGGAGTTCGAGACCAGCCTGGCCAACATGGTGAAACCCCATCTCTATTAAAAATACAAAAAATTAGAAAAAAATTAGCCAGGTGTGGTGGCACACGCCTGTAATCCCAGCTACTTGGGAGGCTGAGGCCCGAGAATCACTTGAACCTTGGAGGTGGAGGTTGCAGTAAGCCAAGATCGTGCCATTGCACTCCAGCCTGGGTGACAGAGTAAGACTATGTCTAAAAAAAAAAAAAAAAAATCCACTTATCAATTCATTGACTAATCCATACTTGTCCCACTGACTTCCCAACATGCCATATATTAAATTCTTACATATACTTGGATCTATTTCTGGTCTTTATCTATTTTATTGATCACTTCTGCAATTCCAGAAGCAAAATCACTCCACTTTTTATTGGAGTTTATATTACATTTTCATATCTCATATGGCAAGTCCCTCTTTGTTACTTTTACTGTCTCAGAATTTTCTAGCTATACTTAAGTATTTATTTCTCTACATAACTTTAGAAGACTTTCCAAGTTCAAAAAAGCTAGAATTTTTATGGAAATTGCATTAAATTTATTCATTTCTTTCACCTAGTTTTTATGCAAACTTTACCTAGTTTTTATGCAAACTTTACATAAAATAGATTATTTCTTCTGTTCTATTTCTAAATGGTTATTGTTACTATGTAGGACAGCTATTTGTGTTTTCTGTTAAATTTTTAACTGACTAGTGCACCAAACTTCCTTGTTTTAATTTTCAGCTTATTTATCAATTTTTAATAATTACATAACCTTATATATAACTATTTAGCTTCCTTCTTTGCAATTATTATTATCTTGACTGATAATAAAATAGCACTTCCAGATTCATGTCTAATAATAGCGTTTATAGCCAACTTTCTTGTCTTATTCCTGACTTTAACAGGAATGCCTTTACTATCTAGCTATTGATTTGAGATTAGTATTTTTATTAGATTAAGAAACATGCTCCTATTTGTATTTTACATGGAGATTTTAACAACATGAATGGCTATTTTATTAAATGACTTGCAGCATGTGTCAGGATTCAACTATACTCCAAGTCTTTGGCGGGGAAGGAGCCATAAAGCCATGTAAAAACTGTGTGAGGTTCACTAGCTTAAGATAATTGTGAGAGAAGCCTAAACTTTATAACCCTGTGTATTGGGTTTTTTATATTGGGGAGGCAGTTTGAAAAACATCTGTTCAGCCTCTCATAGCTAAATAAAGGTTATACAAAACTTGACCCATCTCACGTATCTACATTATTCTGCATCCGTCTAGAATTGCGAGACCAAAGCAAGAAAATAATTTATTCAGTCATTCTACACACACACACACACACACACACACACACACACACACACGATCTACTTTGAGCTAGATCTTGTTTTAAGCATTGTGGATATAATGATGGGCAAGGTTGATAAAGTTCTCATGGAGCCGACTTTGTAATGAGAGAAGATAGCAAATAGGAAAGTTTTATAAAAATGCTACACAGAGATTTTTTAAAGGGTCACCCAATTGAAAATAAATCTATAATTATTTTAGATTGGATAGTCAATGGACAATTCTCTGAGGAAATAAGATTTCAGCTGAAACCTCAATAGTGTGTTAAGAAATAAAGACAAAAAGGTTGGAGCAGAGTGGTAAGAAGAGAAATCATAGGACATGTGTTCGTATACACACTATTTACAACTGAATTAATTAAATTTTTTTTGTTTGTTTGTTTCTTTGAGACAGAGTCTCACTCTGTTGCCCAGGTTAGAGTGCAGTGGCACAATCTCAGCTCACTGCAACCTCCGCCTCCTGGGTTCAAGCGATTCTCCTGCCTCAGCCTTCCAAGTAGTTGGGATTACAGGTGCCTGCCACCATGCCTGGCTAATTTTTGTATTTTTTAATAGAGACGGGGTTTCACCATGTTGGCGAGGCTGGTCTTGAACTCCTGACCTCGTGATCTGCCCGTCTTGGCCTCCCAAAGTGCTGGGATTACAGGTGTGAGTCACTGTGCCCGGACTAATTACATGTTGTAAATACACAAGCATTTCATTGGAACTTGAAAGAAGAAAAATCCTGAAAGTTTCTAGCAAGCATGTAATACAAAATGAAAATTAATTTCAGACATGTAGAGGGCCATTGATACTTTGTTTCATATTCTTTATTTCCCCTTAACACTTTAATCCCCCCACAATAAGATCTCAAGTTCTTTTTTTTTTGGAAGGAGTCTCGCCCTGTCACCCAGGCTGGGGTGCAGTGGCGTGATCTCTGCTTACTGCAAACTCTGCCTCCTGGGTTCACGCCATTCTCCTGCCTCAGCCTACTGAGTGGGTGGGACTACAGGCGCCTGCCACCATGCCCAACTAATTTTTTGTAAATTAGTAGAGACGGGGTTTCACTGTGTTAGCCAGGATGGTCTCGATCTCCTGACCTCGTGATCCACCCGCCTCGGCCTTCCAAAGTGCTGGATTACAGGTGTGAGCCACTGCACCGAGCCTCTCAAGTTCTTTAACCATGGATTTTCCAACCATAGGAAAAGAATGTCAACTCATCCCCTGAGACATGCACACATAAATTTTTCAGCTGGAGCACCAGAATACAATGTAGTGTCAATATCTAGATAGATTAGAAGAAGAGGTTGTCAGCTGAGACTGAAGAGGAGGATAGGAGTTCATATAGATTAGATTGTGTCCCTCAAAAATGACATGTCGAAGTCCTAATCCCTAGTACCTTAGAATGTGACCTTATTCGGCAGTAGGATTTTTACAGAGATAATAAAGTTAAAATTAGCTTATTAGGGTGAGTTCTAATTCAGCACAACTTTTGTCCTTATAAAAAGAAAACATTTGTACACAGAGACAAACACAAAGGGAAGACAATGGAAAGACACACAAGTAGAGGATAAGCATGTGTATTAGTCCATTCTCACACTGCTACAAAGAACTGCTCAACACTGGGTAATTTATAAAGAAAACAGGTTTAATGGACTCACAGTTCCACATGGCTGGGGAGGCTTCACAATCATGGTGGAAGGCAAAGGAGAAGCAAAGGCATGTCTTACATGGCAGTAGGCAAGACAGCATATGTAGGGGACCTGCCCTTTACAAAACCATCAGACCTCATGAGACTTATTCACTACGGTGAAAACAGCATAGAAAAAACCTGCCCCCATGATTCAATTACCTCCCACTGGGTCCCTTCCACAACATGTGGGGATTATGGGAGCTACAGTTCAAGATGACATTTGGGTGGGGACACAGCCAAACAACATAATTCTGCTCCTGGCCCCTCCCAAATCTCATGTCCTCACATTTCAAAACCAATCATGCCATCCCAACAGTCTCCCACTCAGCATTAACTCAAAAGTCCACAGTCCAAAGTCTCATCGGAGGCAACGCAAGTCCCTTCTGCCTATAAGCCTGAAAAATCAAAAGCAAGTTAGTTACTTCCTAGATACAATGGGGGTACAGGCATTGGGTAAATACACCCATTCCAAATGGCAGAACTTGGCCAAAACAAAGGGGCTACAGGCCCCATGCAAGTCCATAATCCAGCAAGGCAGTCAAATCTTAAATCTCCATAATGATCTCCTTTGACTCCATGTCTCACACCCAAGTCACACTGACGCAAGAGGTGGGTTCCCATGGTCTTGGGCAGCTCCATCCCTGTGGCTTTGCAGGGTCCAGGCCCCCTCCTGGCAGCTTTCATGGGCCGGCATTGACTGCAGCTTCTCCAGGTGCACAGTGCAAGCTGTTGATAGATCTACCATTCTGGGGTCTGGAGGATGGTGACCCTCTTCTCACAGCTCCACTAGGCAGTGCCCCAGTGTGGACTCTGTGTGGGAATTCTGAACCCACACTTCCCTTCCGCACTGCCCTAGCAGAGGTTCTCCATGGGAGCCCCGCTCTTGTAGCAAACTTATGCCTGGACAGCCAAGTGTTTCCATACATCCTATAAAATCTAGGTGGAGGTTGCCAAACCTCAATTCTTGACTTCTGTGCACCCACAGGCTCAATATCACGTGGAAGCCGCCAAGGCTTGGAGCTTGCACCCTCTGAAGTCATAGCCTGAGCTACACCTTGGCCTCTTTTAGCCACAGCTGGAGCAGCTGGGATGCAGGGCACCAAGTCCCTAGGCTGCACACAGCACAGGGCCCTGGGCCCTGCCCATGAAACCATTTTCTGTTCCTAGGCCTCTGGGCCTGTCATGGGAGGGGCTGCCTCGAAGCTCTCTAACATGCCCTGGAGACATTCTCTCCATTGTCTTGGTGATTAACATGTTGCTCCTCGTTACTTATGCAAATTTCTGCAGCCAGCTTGAATTTCTCCCAAGAAAATGGGTTTTTTATTTCCTACTGCATCATCAGGCTGCAAATTTTCCAAACTTTTATGTTGTTTCCTCTTGAATTCTTTGCTGCTTAGAAATTTCTTCTGCCAGATATCTTAAATCATCTCTCTCAAGTTCAAATTTCCACAGATCTCTAAGGCTTGAATTGTGCTAAAGAATCCACTTCCAAGTGGCTCATTCACATGGCTAACTGGTTGGTCATGGAGGGAGGTTTCAGTTCCTCCTCCGTGTGGGCCCATCCACAGAGCTGTGTGTGTCTACACTTCACGGTGGCTGTCTTCACCTAGAGCAAATGATCCATGATACCAAGGAAGAAGCACCAATGTCTTTTATGACCTAGCCTCAGAGATGATATACCATCATTTTTGTAAGATTCTTTTGGTCACATGAGTCAGACCTTATTCTTGGTGGGAGAGGACGAGACAAGGACATGAATACTAGGAGACAAAAATCATTAGACAGCCTATCTTAAGGGGCTGGCTCCCACATCCTATAAAGCTAGTGAATGGACGTCCAGATGGTGTTACAGAAAAACCCAATGTCTCCACAAGAATATACTTGGCAGCTGCAATGGCCAAAGGAGGAAACCAAGGGTCCTTGCCTCATTTGCACCTTCCAAATATGGCTGCAGAGGAGTCTGGCAAATATAGTTTGCTTTTGTGTTTCTTTTGTTTCAGCTTTTACTTTTTTGCAACACAGAAAAGCACATTGAAAGGGGGATTGGAATAGATGAGTCCAAGTCTATCAGATCCTCCCCAAAGACCATGACTTCATGGTACTCCAGCACCAATATACATTTACTGGATTTTCTATAGCAGAGAATTGGAGCAGTGATAGCAGGGAATGGGTTAGTGTTTTTCTGAGTAGTTATAGTAGAATGATAAATGTACAGGCATACCTTGGAGATACTGCAGATTTGATTCCAGACCACCACAATAAAGTGAATATCATAATAAAGTGAGTCATGTGAATGTTATGGTATCCTAGTGCATATAAATGTTTACACTATACTGTAGTCTACTGAGTGTGCAACAGCATTATGTCTTTGAAATGTGCATACCTTAAATTAAAAATATTTTATTGCTAAAAATGCTAACAATCATCTGAGCCTTCAGTGAGTCATAATCTTTTTGCTGGTGGAGGGTCTTGCCTCAATGTTGATGACTACTGACTCATTAAGGTAGTGGTTGCTGAAGGTTGGGGTGACTGTGGCATTTCTTAAAATATGACAATAAAGTTTGCAGCATCAATTGACACTTCCTTTCATGAAAGATTTCTCTATAGCACGTGATGTTGTTTGATACCATTTTGCCTATGGGAGAACTTCTTTCAGAATTGGAGTCAATTCTCTCCAACCCTGCTGCTGCTTTATCAATTGAGTTTATGTAATATTCTAAATCCTTTGTTGTCATTCAAACAATGTTCACAGCATCTTCACCAGAAATAGATTCCATCCCAAGAAACCATCCATTTTTCTTGGCTTATCCATAGGAAGAAATTCCTCATCCATTCAAGTGTTATCATGAGACTGCAGTAATTCAGTCACATCTTCCAGCTCCAGCTTTAATCCTAGTTCTATTCTTACTTCTATCACACCTGCAGTTATTTCCTCCACTAAAGTCTTGAATCCTTCTAAGTCATCCATAAAGGATGGAATCCTCTTCCAAACTTCCAAACAAACGTTCTTAATGGCATCTAGAATGGTGAATCCTTTCCAGGTTTTCAATTTATTTTGCTTAGATAGATCAGAGGAATCACTGTGTATGGCAGCTTTGCCTTAATGAATTTCTGAAACAATAAGATTTCAAAGTTGAAGTAACTCCTTGATTCATGGCCTGCAGAATGGATGTTGTGTAAGCAGGCATAAAAACTTTAATCTCCTTGTAAACCTTAATTATAGCTCTTGAGTAACTAACTGCATTGTCAATGAGCAGTAACATTTGGAAAGGAATCTTTTTTTCTGAGCAGCAGTTCTCAACAGTGGGCTTAAAATATTCAGTAAACCACACTGTAGATAGATATGTTGTCATTCAGGCTTTCTCATTCCACTTATAGACCACAGGCAGAGTAGATTTATCATAATTCTTGAAGGCCCTAGGATTTTTAAAAGGGTAAATATGAGCACTGGCTTCAACTTAAAGTCACCAGCCACATTAGCCCATTAGCCCCTAATAAGAGAGTCAGCCTGTCCTTTAAAGCTTTGATGCCAGGCATTGCCTTCTCTAACTACTAAAGCCTTAGAGGGCATCTTCTTCCAATAAAAGGGCTTTTTGTCCACAGTGAAAATCTGTTGTTTAGTGTAGCTACCTTCATCAATTATCTCAGCTGGATCTTCTGGAAAACTTGTTGCTGCTTCTCCATCAGCACTTGCTGCTTCACCTTGCACGTCTTTGTTATAGAGACGGATTTTTCTCTCTAACTTGGCTGTGGTGCTTTTACTTCTCATTGCTAATTCCAGATCATTTCTTCTCCTCTCTCCTTCAGAATACCCAAACCTCGTGAACCAACCTCTGCTAGCTTCTGCTAGCTTCCAGCTTTTCTTCTGCAGCTTCCTCACCTCTTTCAGCTTTCATAGAATTGAAAACAGCTAGGGCCTTGCTCTGGGTTTGGCCTCAGCTTAAAGGAATGTTGTGGCTGGTTTTATCTTCTATCCAGATCACTAAAACTTTCTCCATATCAGCAACAAGGATGTTTTATTTTCCTATCATTCATGTGTTTACAGAAGTGGCCCTTTTTAATTTCCTTCAAATTTTTTTCCTTCAAAAATGTTTCCTCTGCATTTATGACTTGGCTAACTGGTGCAAAAGGCCAAGCTTTCAGCCTGTCTCTGCTTTCAACACACCTTCCTCACTAAGTTTAATCATTTCTAGCTTTTGACTTAAAGTGAGAGATGTGTAACTCTTTCACTTGAACACTTAGAGGCCATTGTAGGATTATTAATTGGCCTAATTACAATATTGTTGTGTCTCAGGAATAAGGAGACCCAAGGAGAGGGAGAGAGACTGGGGAATGGCCAGTCAGTGGCAGTCAGAACACACAAAACATTCATCAATTAAGTTTGCCATCTTATATGGGTGCTGTTCATAGCACCCCCAAACAATTACAATAGTAGTATGGAAGATCAGTGATCACAGATCACCATGACAGAGACATTAATAATGAAAAAGCTTGAAATAGTGTGAGTTACAAACCACAGAGACATAAAGTGAACACATGCTGTCGGAAAAATGGTGCTGATAGACATGCTCAACTTACGGTTGCCACAAACCTTCAATTTGTAAAAAAATGCCATATACGTGAAGCAGAAGAAAGTGAAATGCAATAAAACAAGGTATGCCTGTAGTACAGAGACGAGGGTGCTCATTTTACTATAGATTGCCTGTTTACCCATGAAGTATAATTTGTAAGGGGTAGTGAGACCATGAGGGGACATTAGGACTGGATGAAAATTGAAGAAATCAGGTGATTGACGGTGTCTAGGGCACTGTTGGATTATGTTTATAAGCACTACATACATATTTGCATGAAATGTGCAATTCCCAGTGTGCTAGCTGTATTATATTTCCACTCCTCTAACTCCTTCTCAAGAAAGCGTTTCTGAATGCAACTGAATGAGAATTATACTATTGTGGACTAATCTGGAATATATTTTATTTTAAAATTACCATCATTTGTAACCAACTGAAATAGTGAGAAATTACTAGTGTATGTCCTAACTAATCACATCTCACAGTTGCTGCCACTCAAGTTGAGAATTGCTGCTTCAGTGGGGGAAAGGGAGCAGGCATAGAAGTTTGAGCATGAAAGATTTGGAAGGGTAGGAAGAAAGCTTTTCATATTCTGATAGCAAGGACTCCACTTCTCAAGTGGAAGTTGTTTCCTCTCTCACCGCAATGGGCACCTCGGAGCTAGAACTTGGCTGTTGTGCTCTTACTTCTCATTGCCAATTCCAAATCTTTCCTTCTGCTCTCTCCTTTAGAAACGCCAAAACTTTAGAAATTTTAATTTCTTAAATACTGAAAATTTTTACTCTGACACAAAATGAGGAGAATAGAACACAGAATCCTTATAGACCCATCATCCGGATTTAACATTATCAAGATTTTTCCACACTTGCTTTATCTCCTTTTTTTATTGCTAAAATATTTTAAAGTAAATAAATCCTAGAGATCATGTCGTTTCATCCCTATACATGGCAGTGTACATCCTTAACTATAGTGTCATTTTTTTTTCTTTTTTTTGGAGACAGGGTGTCACTTTGTCACCCAGGCTGGACTGCAGTGGCTCAAACATGGCTCACTGCAGCCTCGACCACCCTGGGCTCCAGTGGTCCCCCAACCTCAGCCTCCTGAGTAGCTGGGACTACAGTTGCAAGCCACCATACCGGGCTAATTTTTCTATTTTTTTTTTTGTAGAGACAGGATTTCATCATGTTGCTCAGGCTGGTCTCAAGCTCCTGGGTTCAAGCAATCCGCTTGCCTCGGCCTCCCAAAGTGCTGGAATTACAGGTGTGAGCCACTGTGCCTGACTGTAAAGTCATTTTTTTTCTTTTTCTTTCTTTCTTTCTTTTTTTTTTTTTTTTTTTGAGACAGAGTGTCGCTCTGTCACCCGGGCTGAAATGCAGTGACGCAATATCGGCTCACTGCAACCTCCACCTCCCAGGTTCAAGAGATTCTCCTGCCTCAGCCTCCTGATTAGCTAGGATTACAGGCGCCAGCCACCACAACTGGCTAATTTTTTGTATTTTTAGTAGAGGAGGAGTTTCACCATGTTGGCCAGGCTGGTCTCGAACTCCTGACCTCAGGTGATCCACCCACCTTGGCCTCTCAAAGCACTGGGATTACAGATGTGAGCCACCACACCCGGCTTAAGTCATTTTTTTGTGTAGCCACAATGCCATGATTACAACTAATAAAATTATTATGGATTTCTTGATATCACTTAGTCCACATACAGTTGTCTCAAAAATGTCTGTCTACAGATGACTTCACTTAATCGGGATCCAAACAATTCTACACATTCCAGTTGGTTGTTATGTCTCTTAAATTTCCTTTAATCTAGGACAGCAATCCCCCACCCCCTTTCCCAAATGCCTTTTGTGTGAAACCAGGTCAATTTTCCTATTGAATGTCCCATATTCTAGATTTGCCTGTTTGCTTTCTTGTGGTGTTATTTTACTTATCCCACTAGCTCACATATTTTCTGTAAATGGGAAGTTAATTCTTAGGGCTTAATTATCTTAAGGTTCAACATTTTTGGCAAGAATATTTCCTAGGAGGTGCTGCTCTGCATACTGCATTGCACCAGGAGGCACACAATACTTAGCTGTCCTGTTTTCAGTGATGCTAAGATTGATCAATGTTTTCAAGTGGTGACAGTCTAATTCTCCCACTGCAAAATTCCCCATTAACCTTTCTCCTAATAGTTTCATCTAATGATGATCAGTTCCTAAATTATTTCAGTCAAGGTTACAACACAATTATTTTTAAAATGCCTTTTTACTTTTATCTGGAATTATTCTGTAAAAGCAACTTTCATTACTTAGGAGCCAATATGTTTTCCTGAAACACAGAGAACAGGCAAAGTAGAATAAACGTTCAATTAATTCTCTTTAATTGTAATTAATCTTTTTGGGGGGTGTATCATGATATTCAGTGTTTCACTCAATTGTGGTTATATATTTTTCATCTTTGGCCATTGAGAGCCCCTCCAATTTAGCTCTCTTGTCTATTTGACAGAACTCCATTAGTCTCTGATAGTTAATTTGCTTTCTGACACACCTAGATTTTTCAGGTTTATCTTGTACTTTTCCTACACCAATTCTGAAGTCAGCCTCTCCTCCAGGGAGCCTTTCTTCAATTTAGTGGAAAACAGTTTTGGGAGGCCAGAAACAGGCCCTAGGGATGCTCACTGCATTGGATTTTTATTGCTTCTAGGCCTTTCAGTTGACAGAGCTAGGGAATATGTATTTTTTTTTACAGAAAAACTGTCAGGGGTTTAGACTGTTATTTTAAATTCAAATTAAACATTAAATAATTTTTTACTTAACTTTTTCAATACCTGCATTTAAGTCTTGAAAATTTTCTCCCTAGCAATATTAACATAATTATTTTTTGCTTTAGCATCAATATATAGAAAAATTTTCATATAATGCCAATATTACAACTAACAAACTAACGAATGAAATTTACTAAGATTTCTTTGCAGTTCTATTTGTCCTTGGAATATACTCCATTAAGGATATTCATCGAAAATACTGTTTTCTAAAGCCTTTTGGATAGTTCTTTTGTTTGTATGGTTATACCAATTTGAAATTCGTGCCATGTCATCCTTATATCTCTTCCTTACTGAAGATTTTAGCTTTCTGGGTACCTCTTCACCCACTAAGACCTAATTTAAGGTCACCCAGTAACAGTCAGGATTTAAATCTAGGCAGTCTTATGCCAATGCACCCTTTTGCTTACTGCACTAATACTTCAGCTGGTTTGCTGATCATAGATCTGAGTTTCCAAAGGGATCTCTCAAAGAGTTTGCATGGGAATGGTGGTGGGGGAGGGGAAGGATTGAGTAAGATTATGAAGGCTCAGACTTCTGGAAAGGACTAAGGTAAATGTGGATGTGAGCATAATGGGATTAATCTGGCAAGAGAATCTCTTGAGTCTATTTGGAGCTGCTTATTCTGCAGCCCTGAATGGTACAGCTGTTGGAAAGGCAGTTTTCTTGATCAGGAACAGGAGGTACTGTGAAGCTTTCCAAGCTACTGTACTCTCATGTTTTTCTCTTCTCTTGGACAGTTTTTACACATTCTACAGATACCTTAAATCCACTTCCAGGAAAAGCTTCCTCTAATCACTCCTACATTAGGCTGGAGGAACCTGCTATGCACTTCCATGTCCTCCTATTGTTCAGCGTGTTTCTCATCCAGAAGGATGCAAAGTCAGTGAAGATAAGGTCTCTATCTTGCTCACATTGTATCCTACCACTTAGCATAGTGTCTTGGCTAATAGACTCTCAATAAATATTTGTTAAATTAATGCAATATATTCAGTGAATGAGTTAGCAATTAGGATCAGAAAGAACAGAAATGAAAGATCAGAATGGCTGATCTACCTCCACTACCTTTTGTTGGTATGTCAGCATAAAAACAAAAATGAATACCAAAAGCCTAAAAGCTTGAGTATATAAGAAAACAGGCTCTCTAAAATCTAAGATTTATACAGACATGTGAAAATCCATGAGAGAAGCTAACACATCCAAATCTCTAGGAGAGAAATACTAATCATTGGGAGGCATTCTTTAGGGAAGAAAAATATATTGTCATTAGCCATATGTTGTTGAACATTTGTGGAAGCAGCAGCTTCCAGCTGAATGTCCTGACCCAGATCTGTCAGGCCATATTTGGCTTTATCTAAAATATGCCGTGCCTACCCAGTTCTTGGAGAGGGGAAAATGTGCAGGCTTTTGAATTGCCGAAACAGAAATATAGCTTATTGGGAAATTAAACAGATATGTGGAAGATTCTTTTATTTTTGTTTTCAATTTTACTATATTTTGAATAGGTAATATATTCACAGAGTTCAAAAGTCAAATGATATAAAATGGTATACATTAAGAAGTTTCTTTCCCATTCCTATCCCTGACCACCTCATTCCCTATATGCTTCCACACCACTAATAACAACTTTTTTCCCAATATTTATTTATGCAGCTGGAAATGTTTGCATGCTAATACCCCTCTCCTTCTCTCCCCTTTACACAGAATATAGTATAATATGGCTATTGCTCTATAGCTTGTTGTGTTTTTTTCTGCATATATCCTGGAGATAGTTCTATATCAATACATTAACAACTTCCTTTTCCTTTTGTTTTACAGTTGCACTGTGTTCCAAAGTGTGAAGGATCCAGTTTATATAACCTGTTCCCCATTGATGGTATGTAAGCTATTTCCAATCTTTTGCTGTAACAATGATGTAATGAATAACCTTAAACATGAAAGTGAAGATTATTTTAGACTAGTACAAATAAGAGTGGATTAGATCATCAAGTGGGAACTGTCTGGCAAGTAGCTAAGGCAGGAGTCCCTCTGTGGGACTGGGGAGTAAGGGTGTTGTGAGGGCACCGTAGTCAGTTGAATGTGTAATGAATGACCAGACAGATCTGCGCAAGAACAAGTTTTTTCTTGGATTCATTTTTTCCAAGTGGAATAAACAGAAGGTTTTAGAGAGAACAGCATCAAGTAGGGAGACTCATCTGTACAGTTCTAGGTGTCCCTAAGTTTAATGTTTTTAGTGTTTAGAAAATAACATCCAATTTGTCCTTAGGAATACACAATGATTAGAAAAGCTTATTCTCAGCCACTTCCCCAAATTCCAATAACTTTTTTAAGAGGCCAAGACTTGTGATTAAGGATTTAAAAAGGCTCCCTGCCTGATAAGGCTCTGGCAGTCTAAATAGATGTAGCACAGAAGGCACTATTGATGGTCCATCCAATATCCATCCTCCTTCATTCCTGCTGGCAGAGCCCTGCCTTTGCCAGGTAGTCCCTTCCACTATGTGGCACAGACTGGCCTCATTCCCATCTCAGGGTGGATCCTGACTGGTCTAAATCAATCATGCTGGCAACACGCCCTATGAAGATGCTTGGCTGAGGTATTTGCATATGACCCAATTTTGGCCAATGACACTGGCAGACAAGCTGTCTGGAGGGGGAGGGTAGGCTTTTAGGGGAGCAGTTAAGAGTCATCATCCTCTTTTCTTTGTGGGCCAAGAGGTGGTATCTCAAGTCTGCCCAGCTCTGTTGGTCTTGTCATAGTGGAAAGCAGAATATCCCTGACCTGACTCAGCCACAGCTACCTCATGGGTATCTGGGGAAAGGAGGGCTGAGTAGAACAGCAGGCACCTGGGCAGGTACTCCTTCAAACAACTTTCTTTAATAATTGTTTAATATATGGAGTCAGGTTGACAAAGATTTTCTATTAATATTTTGTTTACTAGAAACAAACTAACTTGAATTCATTTTCTCTTACCGAAGCAGAGTCAGTATTCTGAAAATACCAGTCAGTTCATTTCTCCTGTAGCTCTCCTCTTTTCAAGCTCTCTTTCATAATTTTTTGGAACCAGACAAGTTTCTTAGGGCACACTGAAGAGCTCACAGTTTGGGTAACAAAAAGTCACACCTATCAGCTACATGGCACTACTCATACATTATTTGCTTTTAGGATCTCTGTTCCGCTTTCGTTTGAGAGCTACTGCTTGTGGATGTTGCAGAACAATTCAGCAGGGATATAGATCTGCTTTAGAAAAGAGTGTTGTTGTTTAAATTTCCCCTCAAAGGCAGTAGTTTGGAGGAGGCCGATTTACATTTTGTCAGTTTGTTCCAGTGATAAGCATCACTTAATAGAGCAACATACCATAATAGATAAACTGGTTGCTTATCCGCTGATGTGGCTCTGGGTCACAGATTAACTATGAGGACTGACAGAGTGGAATACAAAGCACCACAGAGCGCAGAGGAAGAAAACAATGCCTTTTCAAGGCTCGTAAGAAGGTAGTTTGTATACCGGGAGAAAGCATGGGTTTTAGAGCCAGAAAACAGGCCCAGCTACTTCCTTGATAGTACCCAGAACAAAAAATAAAATATGGGGCCGCTTGTTAAAAAATAAATAAGAATTTCGCGACAGCAACAGTGAGCATTAAACCAGGTGTGGGGGCCTGTGTAGGCGGCATACCCAGGGCCTTAGGTTCAAAACTCACTTTTGCCTCTCCAAACCTTCCTGGGTTTGGACAAGTCATCCTCTCTGAGTCTCCCTTTTTTTCATCCGTAAAATTGCGATAATTGAACCTCCCTTGAAAAGTTGTTATGAGGGTGGAATGAAAAGCACCTGACACATGATAGGTGCACATTCCTCTTAGTCTATGTTGTGGGCTCTTCTTCGGTTGTTCTTCAGAGGCATCTATCTTTGGCTTTCTACTCTCATTTCCCACTTTCAAATTTTTTCAAAAGGGCATTAGGGTGAACCTTATAAAATGGCCCATATCTGACGACTTACGATCCCCAAAACGGCAAATAAGGATCAAACGTACACAAACTCCTCAGCACAGCTTTGAACAGTACCGTCCTCAGACCAGGACAACTGGGCTCGTTCCCCTGCGCCCGAGTTTTAGGGGACACGCGCCCCTACCCCCTGCCCTACTCCCCTCACGCGATCTTCCAGACGCGCTCTTCCCCCATATAACGTGGAGTCCCTGGAGCCCACTCCCCTTGTAGACCACACTCCAGTACCCGGAATTCCGGGATTCATACCCAAATGGCCCTCAGCCCGCTTCCAGAACCGTTCGGCCTCTGCCCATGGGACTTCTCCCCGCAGGCTGGGCTCAAAACTTAGGCCCCAAGGATTACCACGGGGCCGCAGTTTGGGATAGATGAGCCGAGCTTGGACGTACAGGTTGTGGGAGAGAGTAGGAGCGGTAGAGAAGCTGGAGGGTCGGCACGCATGCGTACCAGGCCCCTCGCAGAGCAGCACCGGCCTGGGTGGGAAAAGGAGGGCTGGGTCCGTGGCTTACATTTGTACGTTTGCCCCTCCTCTCGCGCCCCTCCCTCTCTCTCATATAACGGGCCAGCCTGGCTTTCAAGGTCCTCTATATTATGGCCCCAACCTACCATAACCGTTTACAGTTTTATCTGTACACATGCTTCTCTTCACCTCTTCCCAACTGCTATGATACCCCCAAGTATTCTGGGCATTTAAATATATCTCTATGCTTTCTACACGATGCTGTCTCAACCCCATCACCCTTTTCTCCACCTGAGGAAATTAATCATCCTTAGGAGTCCTCCCCGCCAACCCAACCCTTACCACCAGGCAGGGCTAGATGCTGCCTATGTTTTCCCCCTGTGATCACAGTATATAATAATAATAATAATTATTATTATTATTATAATTATTATTTTTGCCCTTAGACTGTATGGGGGCTCTTCCAGGGCAGTAAACATGCTTCTTTATGCTTCTCCTTAGTGCCTACCCCAGCACCTGGCACTCAGTCGCCAAAAATTATCTTTCAGTGTGCTGTAGTCATCAAAATCCTAGCTCCCCCAGTGACCAACTGGCCTTAAGCAAAATTACCGAAACCAGTCTCCTCTTCCTTAAAATAGAAATGAACACACTTTCCTTCTTGAATAGTCCTAAGGATTAAATAAAGTAAATCATCCAAATTGCTTCAGCACAATGATAAATAGTATGGGCTCAATAAAGGATATCCATGATTAACTTAGCTCCTATATTCTGATTCTTGGTAACCTGTAGGAGGAAGTAAATAGTCCTTTGAAGCTGGCAGTGTGGTTTCTATTTTGACGAGAAAAGTTTGTATTTAATAGCATAATCTTAATAGAAGTGTGAAAAAATGGGTGTAAAAAATTACCTGAGGTAAGGTAACACTTGCTTGGAAATGGTTTTACTAAAAAGGCACCAAGTCATATTTTTTAAGTAAATTCATTATGTAACTTGGTAGCCTTCACCAAAATGGGTGAGAAAAATACTACATTACAATCTATTTTGAGAGGTATTCATAATAATGTTTATATATCAATACCTAATTACAGGAAGATAAGAAAATATAACTACCTTTGAGAACTTTTTTAAGAACTTTACATATACATAACTATCATGTTTTTATAACTATTCTTACAAAATGTAGGTATTACTACAAAAATGCTGCAAGCATACCTATACACATTCAGCTTAGATTTTTTTAAAAAAGGAAAAAATTACAAAAAATATGCTAATAGAAACAGAAAACAATTTCTGAGTTACTCTATAGATCATGTCTGCTATGACCTGTTACCCCAAATTGTCTAATGGTCTATTAGCATATCATGTCTGCTATGACTTGTTACCCCAAATTGTCTAATTGTCTATTAGCATATCGTGCAATATTAAATTAAGCTACTGATATTTGCATTATTGCACATCTAAATCCTCTTTTTAAAGAGAAAACCAAAAAATGGAATATTATCTAAGCTTGCAGAAAAACTAAAAATTGTTTTATATAACTTATTTGAATCATATTGCTCATATAGAATAAAATTGACCTACTTTGTTAAAGAACTTGATCTCAATCATTTTCCAAGCTAGTGCAAAATAAAATAAAGTCAGACACTTTTTTTTTCTGCAAAATAGTCATGCTATTATGCTGATATGTGTTTGCTTACAATCTCAACTATGGGAGACTATAAGCCTAACTATCTACAATGGGTAATTGTGCTAATTATTTTTCACAATGGCACATCTCACTGCACTTAGATTGACTTAAATCATAGAAGCTGCTAATTTAAAATCCTAACATATATGAAGATATCTGAGGTTGAGAATTAATAACTTATGGGTAGGAGAAGATACTACTAGTAAATTTAACATTTCTAAGGCACAGACGGAAATCTGGCAAATCTGGTGTATTCTAGGTGTAGAAATGAAAATTAATAATGGCTTTACAATAATAACAACAATATCATAGTAAAGTAGCTTTTCTTTGAGTTGCCTTTTGTGCTTGAAAGTATAATAAATGGGATATCATCTTTACTCTTGCCATAATGCTAAGACTCAAATATTTGAATTCTGAATTGCAGGCCAGAGGAAGCAGAAACTTCCTTATGGAGAGAGATGGCGGAGTTTGCCATTGAGTTCTCTCTCCTTGCTTAAAAGATCCAGGCTGTGCTTTTTGAAGGCTTCAGACTGCAGCCTGAGTTCATCGTAGGCCTTCTGGATCCCATCTACTTTGCGCTGAAGCTCCCTGACTCTCAAGTTGCTGTCCACAGCCACTGCCTCTTGCTCAAACCGCTCCAGCGCATGCTTCCTGGCCTCATTTGCTATCTCCAACTTTTCCTCAAGCTGACAGATCTCTGCCTGTTTGTTCTGAAGCACTTTGCCCCTTTCCATGGACAGCTGCAGCAACTCCTCTTTCTCTCTAGTGACAGTCTGCAGCCTGGCCTGCAGCTCCTGGCTCAGGCTGCTGTGTGTCTCCTCTGCCTTAGCCATCTGCTCCACAGCCTGCTGGTGCTGCTGCTTGAGGGTCTGCAGCCGGCTGCGCAGCTGTTCCGTCTCCTTGGTGTGGGTGCAGGCCTGCTGGCTCTGTAGCTCCAGCAGCTCCTTCTCGCGCGCCTGTGCCTGGCAGGCATCCTGAGCACACCTCTCCTTCAGCGTTTCTAGCTCCCCAGTGAGGGCCTCACACCGGACTGTGAGCTGTAATACTTCTGCCTCCTCATCCTTCAGAGCCTGGCTGAAGAGGCTGCTATTCTCCAGCCTCAGCTTCTCATTCTCCTCCCTCAGCTTGATGTTCTCACTCTTGTATTCATCCTTGAAGCAGATCATCAACTCGTGGTTGGCTGCTAGGGTCATAAAGCGTTCCTCTAGCTTCCGACTGTACTCACCCTGGGCCTTGAGCTTCTCAGCCTCCTGCATCATCTTCTCCTCCAGCTCTGCATTGAGCAGCTCCAGGATCTGGCAGCGCTCCAGGGCCTCATCTGACCTCCGCTTCAGGATGCAGATGAGCTGGGACTGCTCTTCAATGCGGGAGTGAAGCATAGCCTTCTCGCTCCTCTCCTCCTCTGACAGTCCCCGGAGGTTTGCCAAGGCTTCCCTCAGACCGTCTAGTTCCTTAAACTCCGTCTCCTCTTCCTGGTTGTTCAGTTTTTCATTTTGCTTCTCTAAGCCTTCTTCAGGGGGCGGGGTGTCCATCCTGGGAGCCTGCTCTTTCTGGAGCATAGGCGCTCTCATCCACTAAGGGCTGACTACAGTCTTTTCCCCTCAGATTTCAAAAGCTGCAGGGTGTTGCTAGGGACTCTTGGCACTCCCCAGCAGTTGGTTTTTCCAGTAAGGAGCCCTGTAATTGGTGGACAGGTCTTCAGAATGCTATGAAGTAACAACAGGGGAATCTGGAGGAGTCCAGAGCCAATCTGGTCGGGTTACTTTTGCCTTTCTAACCAATCACAGCTCTCAGTTGTCAACTGTCTCAGTGTCTGGCCTGTACAGCACAGAGATGCCAACCCCACTCAATCTCCAGCCAGCATCAGGGGAGGAAGCCTGACTCCACCTAATTTCTGGTAGTAGTAAACAAATGAAGCAGGCAATGATATATTTATCCTCCCTCTCCCCTCTTCAGTTATCGTGTGAATAAATTACTGTTTGTGGAAACATGGTTGGCTCCTCAAAAAATTTCAGTCTATGAATACAAAGTAGTAGTGGTATTCTGAGAGCCTGTTTGGCACAGCTCCCTTTTGGTATTTAAGCATTAAAATAGCAAACACCAGTGAAATTTCTTTTGTTGTTCTTAGCATTGTCCCCACCTGGGCATAAATACTTTTTATTAGATATTTAACACCCCCTGTTTTTACCCATTAGCAAAATAAGGTTACAGAAAGAAGCTTAGTGAACCACACAGATAAACATTAAAACAGAAAAAATAAGATCCAAATGAAGCTTGCCATTATATGCCGAAGTCAACTCCTGATAGATTAGTTAAATGTAAACAGAAACTAGAAGAAAATGAAGGTAAACATCAAATCTCTGGGGCTAGGAAGGATTTTTTTTTTTATCTTAAACATTATGTAAGATCAGAAAGGGAAAGCTTACTCAAAAAGTTATGTATAATTTTTAAAATTATGTGACTTCTGAGGTCTCTCCAGCCCCTTCTTCCACTGGATTTTCTTGACATTTTACTCCTGAAACCCAACTACTGAAGCCAAACCCAAATCCACTAACCAGCTCTCTGGCCCTATCTTTAGGTGTTCCTCTGCTTAGAATGCCTTTCCTACTTTGTCCCTTGTCACTCTAGTAAAGCTTTTTATTCTTAGTTAAGAATCGTCTCTGAAGCCTTTTCCTGGCCCCTACATGTCCAATTGGTCACTCACATCTTTTAGTGCATCCGCTATAGCTATCTGTACTTCTGGTGGAGGATGTGAAAATTTTATTGCAGTCACTGTTTATCTGCCAGCTTCCCTCTGTTAGACTGTAAGATCCTTAAGGGCAGGGACTGTGTCTATTTCATCCTTGATGATTAGACTAGTGCCTGGCACATGGGGGAGATTCAGATAAATGTGTATTAAGTGGATGTTGAAGGTAAAAATCAAATTGAGAAAAATATCCATAATATGACAGACACTACTTTTTTTTTTTTTTTTTTTTTTTTTGAGACAGAGTCTCCCTCCATCGCCCAGGCTGGAGTGCAGTGGTACGATCTCAATTCACTGCAACCTCCGCCTCCTGGGCTCAAGCAATTCTCCTGCCTCAGTCTCCTGAGTAGCTGGGATTACAGTTACATACCACCACACCTGGCTAATTTTTGTATTTTTAGTAGAGACGGGGTTTCACCATGTTGGTCAAGCTGGTCTTGAACTCCTGACCTCAAATGATCCACCCGCCTCAGCCTCCCAAAGTGCTGAGATTACAGGCATGAGCCATCGCACCCAGCCCAGACACTAAATTTTTTAAATAAATATTTTATACATATCAACAAAACATTAACATCTAAAAAGAAAAATAAACAATTAAATTCACAAAAATGGCCAAGAACTGAACGTCTACAGTGATCCAATAAATACAAGTTAAAATTAGATATAATTTCGGCTGGGCGTGGTGGCTCACGCCTGTAATCCCAGCACTTTGGGAGGCCGAGGCGGGCGGATCACAAGGTCAGGAGATTGAGACCATCCTGGCTAACAGGGTGAAACTCCGTCTGTACCAAAAAAATACAAAAAATTAGCCAGGCGTGGTGGCAGGCGCCTGTAGTCCCAGCTACTCAGGAGGCTGAGGCAGGACAATGGCGTGAACCTGGGAGGCGGAGCTTGCAGTGAGCCGAGATCGCGCCACTGCACTCCAGCCTGGGCAACAAAGCAAGACTCCATCTAAAAAAAAAAAAAGAAAAAAAATAGATATAATTTCATGTATCAAATTAGTCAAAAAATTTTCTCTTAAGACTAGCCAGGACTAGAAAGGAGTATTGAAATAGGCACTCTCTTAAACTGTTGGTGAAAGTCAGTTGACAGCAGGTATTGAGAAATTAAGATATTTTTATGGCTTCTGAACTAGTAATTCTTCTGGGGAGATCTTTGCTTAGGAAATAATCTGAAAGAAAATATTTTGCTCAAAACTTTTCATTGTAGTGTGGTTTGTAACAACTAAAAGTTGGAAACCCAAGTGTTCAAAAAAAAAGGGAATGGTTACAAAAATTATGATATATTCATACAAAAAATATTGTGCAGCCACTAAAACTTATTACATTTATAGGTAATTTTTAATAGCATGGAAAAGTCTTATGTTAGAAATACAACTGAAAAAGGCAAAATACAAAACTTAAAATTCAGATGATTTCAATCCTGTGAAAATTAAGGGTAGGGAAAAGAGTTGACTATTCTTGTGGTCACAGTTTCTGGTGATCAGATTTAGTATCTCCCAAGTCATGATGATAAGGAAAAACCCTGGGTGTCATTATAGATATGAGATGAATTTTTAAATGCTTCAGATTTCACTGGGAGCGAAACAAATCTGAAAGAAGAGTTTCAGGTTTTTCCTTCAATGTCAAAGATCAAGGTCTCATGTTTCCAATCCTGAATTTCTTGTCGATATATGGAAACCAAGACTGAGGACTGGGGAAATTTCCTAAGCTGAAATTTTAACAACTACGTAAACAGTAGGATATTGAAGTTTTGTGAAAGTGAATTCCAAAGACTTTAAAAATGTGAATTAAACTTATTTGTAATTTTCCCACATTTCTCTTCTGTCCTTTTCCTTAAATTTCAAGCTTCATATGCTTAAATGGAGCTCATCTAGTTATTTTCAAGGCAAATGACTAGAAAATTAGAATGGGCCTCTTAAATAAAAGGGTCTTACGAACACTGAAAATTTTATTTGTTGATTATATGGTTGTCTGATATCATAAAGTGAATTCACAAAACATATTTCCTGAGAGGAGGAAAAGAATTCAGAAAAATACTGAAAAAAGATACATACACATTTGTTTTTTTACCAGTCAGGGTCTCTGTTGCCCAAGCTGGAGTGCAGTAGTGTCATCATAGCTCACTGCAGTCTTGAATTCCTGGGCTCAAGCAATCTTCCTGCCTCAACCTCCCAAGCAGCTAGGACTACAAGTGTGTACCACCATGTTCAGCTAAATTTTCCACATTTAAAAAAGCTTATATTTCTTTTTTGCAAATATATTTTAATACACATTTCTATTAAATTTATATTTACATTGTTTAAAATAACATACATCTATAATTACTTATCAAGACCAAGAATCTGATAAGATCCTAATCAATATTCATTCATTTATTCAATAAACATTTGCAAGGTTATTTGCAATGCTAGGTGCTAAGAATATATTAATAAAATAGATACGATCACTGTCCTCAAATAACTTAGTTTAGTAATCACTTTGGTTCCTCTCTGCCGTGGTTGTCTTCTTTGCTCAATCATTTTTTTTCTAGCTCCCCTCCTAAAAGTATCCCGTATATTCCCTTCCCAGAGATCCAAGGTGACCAATGCTCTCCCTTGTGGTGGCCAATGAGTCGTCTCCACTTATCTTTAAGTCCTTCCATGCCTCCCTCCCTTTTAAAGCTACCATTTACAGAGCTCTTCTAGGTAGTGGGCATTTATTTGTACATCTCTCACTTAATTCTAATGATATTCTTGAAGGGTAGGCATTATTATCTACATTTTATCGATTACAGGTAACAAAGAAACCAAGGTTCAGAGAGGTTAAGCAAATTATCTCATGCCACCCAGGGAATAAGTGATAGAGCCAGAATTCAAATCTAGATCTTTTTGATATCAAAGCCCATGATCTTAGATCACACTTCATTTGTCCATTTGATCATTCATTCATTCATCTCACATAGACTGAGAAACTATTATATCCAAGAATGAAGTCCCAACTCTCAGGATGATTACAGTTTAGTGATAGACACAGATAAATGGATAACAACAATTCGGTGTGAACACTGCTAAAATAATCATAGATAAATTAGACATCACTCTTTTCAAAGATACAGTGGTAAACACTGCATGTTACTGAAGGCACAAAGAAGGGATACAAAACCAGTCTTGGATGGAAGGGGCATATTAGTCAAGATAGTTTTAATAGAAACCCAATTCAATTTAGCTAAGCAAGTGGAAATATATTGGCTCACAGAAAAGTGCACAGAGGGAGCTCATAGAGTCAAAGCAGGAGAGGCAGGAACTAGGTAGGACCTCAAGAACCAAAACTGCAGATGCAAAGCCACAAGGACTCTTTATTTCTCCATCTATTTCTCATTTCTATTGTAGACAGGGTGGATGTGTGATTTTCTCCAGCCACAGTTTGCACCAAGGACAGGGTAGTTCCACTGAATTTATGTGGGGATGGGATCTGTAATAATGCTAGTGGGTGGGTATTCAATGAAAGAAAAGAAAGCAAAAATTTTGAGGCTAGTGGCAAGAGAGTGGTTGACTGGATAGAGGAGTGATAGTGGGAGGTGACTGATAGGGGTTTGAGGGATGGAGTCCACAATGACTTTTAAAAATAATGTTACAGAATAATGAACTGAAAGCTGAGAGCATAGGAGATTTTGGTCAGAGTGGGATGTTTACATTTAATGCTTCAAAGGTAGAACTTCCCAGTTACAAGGAAGTTCATGGATTTGTGTGGCTGAAAAGGAACAGAGGTTAAGGACATTCAAATTGAGGAGGTCAAGGAACTAAGAAGCCAGGGTGTCTGATGAACATTCATATGCTGTGGAGCCAGGGGCCAGGGTCGTCAATGAATGAGTTGAGAAGGATGGTAGAGGACAAGGATGAGTGGAAGGAATCATCATAATAGCAAACATTTACAGAATGCTATCTGTCAAAAGTGAGCACTATATTGATTCATTTATTTTCACCTACAGAGTAGGCACAATGTCCCCCCTTACTTTCTTTTTTTTTTTTCTTTTACAGATGAGACACAAAGAAGTTAGATAACTTGTCCAAGGTCACACAGCTACTAAGTAGTTTAACTGAGATTCAAATCCAAACTACCTGTTTCTGGAGGTCACTTAACCATTACACTGTACTCCCTTCCTGATACAACTGGACAACACACATCCTTAGAAACATTTACAGGAAGAGAGAGGAGCAATGATCTGAAATCTGATCCCACATCCTGATTGAGGTACTGGGTGTGAGAGTGAGTTTTCTTTTTGTAAGGCTGAAGGAGAACCAGTTCTTTTGGAAAAAGCCAGCCAAAGAAATAAGAATCTTTATTTATGTGGGGACATTTTTTTTCTTATAAAACAAACTAGTGAATAAGCCTGGGAGAGAGTGAAGATGAGAGTAGATGAGAGACCAATCCCAAAGCAGAATGGGAATGAAAGTAGAGAGGAAAGAGATATTTGGGGCTTTTTACTTGTATAGTGAGTATGGATGCCAGGGATCTGCAAAGATGTCTGAGCAAGTTCCCTGGAAAATACAGCTGAGGGGAAGGGTGGTAGGCATTTCTGAAAGAAGCTAGCCTAGCCTAACAGTAACCATGCTTTGGGTGGACTGCTGGAGCATGTGAGAAGTCCATGGAGTTCCCAGGATCCTCACCACCCACTTAGAAGCTAGAGCAGTCACGGTAAATGGAAGAATTCAGGCCTCTCTGAAAAGAGTCAGCAGTGACCCTTAGAAATTTTACTTCATTTTAAAAATAATGGTATTTTGAAATATTTTCACTTGAGGTAGAAACAAATTGCATGTATACCTAGCTCTTGATTTCGCCAGTGTCTATATAACATCCCATTCTTCTAATAATGAACCATTTTCCTTTGGCCACAGGGTGGGCACATTACCCAGGCTAGGTGAATCATATTACACCATCCACAGTGAATGGTCCAATAATAGATGGGCATATGACACAGACCTGGCCAGTTTCCACCATAGGTCTTTCAAGCTGAACCTAGGAAAGAGAAGTGCTTTAGCTGAGAGGTTGTGATGTTGAACCTGGCTGAGGTGCTATTTCTCACTCCCTGAAGAAGAGAGACCGCATCTGAGTTTCTAGTTCCAGCCTGCAAGTCCCCAAAATAACCTAGGTTCCCGCAGTACTTCTTTATTCTGTGAGCTAACCCAGTATATTTCCAATAAATCCTCCTTTTTGGCTTATTACCAGTTGGGCTTCTGAAAAAAAAAAAGCCCTAAAATATGCAGTTCAAGAAATGCCTCTAGCTTAAAAAAATGTACTTTGAAGTTTTAGGAGGGTCTTTGCCTAAAAGTTACACTGGCTCAAAAGCATGTCAACCTGAGTTCACTAAAGAATTCAAGTTGCCTACATTATTTTAAAGAGACAGGATCTCCTTCTGTCTCCCAGGCTGGAGTGCAGTGGCACAATCAAAACTCACTGCAGCCTCAAACTCCTAGGCTCAAGCAATTCTCCCACCTCAGCCTCCCATGTAGATAGGACTACAGGCACACACCACCATGCCCAACTAATTTTTTTAGTTTTTCTAGAGATGGGATCTTGCTATGCTCCCCAGGCTGGTCTTGAACTCCTGGCCTCAATCAATGCTCTTGCCTCAGCCTCCCAAAGTGTTGGAATTACAAGCATGAGCCACCACACCCAGCCATGCTTACATTTTATAAAGCATGAAGCTCACACTTAGCCTTCCTTTTGAACCAGGTAAGATTAAATTTATGATTTATACTTTTTTTCATGTGAAACCTCTCCTTGGACTTCTTGAGGCAGTCAGAAGTGCTGTGGATAGATGCAAAGAAGGTGGGGGGTTCTATTTTCCACTTTGGTGTTTTGAAGATGAGGGATCGGGGGATAGGATGAGACAGGCAGTCCTGGTCCTAGATGGGGAGATAATGGAGCCAATCTCATTAGTGCTCCAGAGCTGGCTGGATGCTGGTTTTACAGGTAACTGAAAGAAAGGCTGAGAAAGTAGCTTGTACTATGATCTGGCAGAAGCCAGAACAGGGTTTGTGCTTCTGCCACTGTGCTCTAGCAAGTGTGACTCTAATTAGCTCATTTTGCCCTTCCCTAAGGTCAGAGCAGGAACGATAAATAGAGCTAGACTAAGCACTCTAATAAAAAACCTGGGTTGGGAAGCCGAGGCAGGCAGATTACAAGGTCAGGAATTCTCGAGACCAGCTTGGCCAACATGGTAAAACCCCATCTCTACTAAAAATACAAAAATTGGCCGGGCGTGGTGGTGGGCACCTGTAATCCCAGCTACTCAGGAGGCTAAGGCGGGAGAATTGCTTGAACCCAGGAAGCGGAGGTTGCAGTGAGCCGAGATCACGCCAGTGCACTCCGGCCTGGGTGACCGAGCGAGACTCCATCTAAAAAAAAAAAAAAAAAAAAAGACCTGAGGAGACAATGGAAAGGGCATTGACCTAGGTTAGTCACTCTTATTGACAAGTGGGTAGAACGTTCTAGTATCTGTTTGGGAAAACAGGCAAGCATTCTAGTTGTTTTCAATGACATTTATGAGATGCTTGTTGTAAGATCCCATGTTCGCCTGTCACTCAGGCTTTCTTGAACCTACATTAAATCAGTGCTTGTTTTGAGAAAATTAAGCTGGTTGGTTCCTAAGGGAGAGTAATGTGCTTCATATACTAAAATCATCCCCAAAGCATTTTAACTACTTTAAAAAAAATCCTTGAGATCTGCTATGTCCTTTAAAACAAAATAAATAAAAATAAAAATCCTACTCTTAATAACATAGCCAAAGTTGCCCATTTAGGGGAGATGATGCCCAGAATTGCAGTGAAGACTGTAGAAATATTAGCCCAGAAGAAGTTCATTAGCCTTGTTAGGAAATTTAGATGTTTAGAATTCCTAAAATATTTTATTTAAAATGAGAAGTCAGGCTAATTTTCTAATACAATTTAAATCAAATGATAATTTATTCTAAGGGTTTTTAGAAAATACTTTATGAAAATTTTACATACATAAGAAGCACAGTATAATTGAACAACTTACATTCTAATTAAAACTTTGTTGCAAAACATGTTTGTGACTACTCTTATGCTGCTTTCATATAGTAAAGTTATAAGAAAAACAATCATATATATGCAGGGTTTTAAAAAAAATAAACTCATAAAAATACAGGCTTGAGACCTATTTTAGAATTAAGTCAAAACAAGCCAACAACTGAATTTTACCTATGGCCAGTGGGTGGCACTAAAATACATTTGAGGCTTGTTTTAACTGCCTGTTTCCTCAAGGCAGAAAAACACCAGTAAATTCAGTCTCATTGCCCTAATATGGAATTCCATATTTTATTAGAGATTACAGAGTAAATAGTTTCTTAAGGTCCATTTTTTTTTTTATCATCACTGATGTTCTGTCTCCATTCCCCACTCCACTTTGAGTATCTTTCTGCGACTTTTTCCCACAACCTACAAAGGTCCTGCAAGGGTACCAGACCCTCTTAACTGTGGCACAGAATTGTGGTGTGAAACACATGATGGCAAACAAGAACATTTTGCTTGTTAACAATACCCCATGTTTAATGCTCTGGGGCAGTTTTTTCTTTGAAGCAGCAGCAGAAATTCAGTTTTCCTAGCTTGTTCCAATATCTTATTTAATGTTAGAGTCACAAATTACACATTTTGTTATTATTTAAATCCCTTGGGCCTTGTAATCAAAGAAGCACATGCAGATTGACTTTTACATGCTGTGTAGTATTCCTTAGGTGCAATGGATAGAAAGTGAGGACATTTGTCCACCTACTGAGATTTTCAAGATCAGATTCCACCGGTTTAGTAGTTTTCAGTGGAGGAGCCAGTGGAATTTGGGCTCATTTGGAAATCTTGGCAATCAAAAGCATTCTGAGAGGCAGTGTTGCTTCAATCCAAGTATTGGGGGAGTTTACCATCTTCTCCCAGAGAGCAACTTCCTCTGAAGTAGAGTCCATCCAGTCCACTTCAGTCCCATAACTTTTACCTGAAAAAAGGAAGCTTTGCATTTAAAAAGAAACAGCTCATTGGGGGTGGGGGAAAGAGGGAAAGTCATTCCCTAATTATAACCACCAGCGGAAGCTAGGAGGAGCTTTCTTCACCGGGAGGGCAGATGTGAGACTCAACATAAGGAAGAACTGTTCAACTGTCTGAGTGACTTCATGTTTGTAATCATTACCATAATTCCCAGAGCAATGATTTTTCTTCAAGTTAATGTAAAGGCCAGATGAAAATTCATCAAGGAATAAGGGAGTTGGGAGGACTTCTGCACTGGGTTGGAGATGACACTAGATAATCTCTAGGTTAGTGTGACTAAGGCTTTAGTGTCTAACAGACTCAATTTTGTTGAATCTTGGCTCTGCCACTTTGTAGCTGTGTTACTTACTTTCTTGGACTATCAGTTCCTTTGGGGTAACATTAGTAACTACCTCATAGACTTGTGAGGATTCAATGAAATAATGTAAATGAAGCATTTAATACAGTGACAGGTGCTCCATAAATGTTACTGTTATTACTCAAAGCATATATTTAGCCTTGAAGGACCATAAATGTTTTTGCAGGGCAGACTACTGATGAAGGCTTTTCTGTCCCTGCCACTGCCACAGTAACTTAAGCTCTATATGCAGAGACACTTCACCCTGTTAATCCTCATATCTGGAGCCCTTGGCATACAACCTGACATTTCTTTACTCATTTATTTCACTATACTTAACAGATATCCATTTTCAGGATATCTCGGTTTTCATTGGGAAGAAGCAAAGCAACAAACAAACCTCTAGTATCTCTAGAAAAATTTGGCTCATGGAGAATTAAAAATGTAGCAAACAGTACCTGTTCCAAAGCCAATCCGAAGACCTCCCAAAAATTGGTTGGTTAATTTGTAATGGTCCCAGACAGTAAGCTCTACACAGGCTTCCATCAGATCTTCAGGCCTGAACCCATCATACACCATAGTGTGGTTGAAGATAGGGTTGGTGGTTTTCCCTACAGCTCTTGTCTTCTGGCGACTTTTCCTACTTGTATCTGGAAGGATGGTACTACAAAAAGAGGCATGATTGTGGGAGCATTTTAGTAAGACAGTGAACATTCATGCTTTCAATACATAACAACACAGCTATTAAAGATTGACAATGGAGGAAAATGTGGAGAGATAGTGGTGGTGGTGGTTTGGCAGACAGTGGGGTAGGGGGTAGGGACACATCATGCTGAAAAGACTCTGGACCTAGAGTCGGCTATACTTGGTTTGAATCCTGACTCTGCTACCTCCTGGGTATGCATTTTAGGGAAAGTTACTCAACCTTACGGACACTTGCTTCTTCATCTATAAAATGGGAATGGTGATGCTGATTTCATAAGGCTAAAATTAGAATTAAATAACATATGCAAAACACTTAGCTCCATGCCTGCATTTAGTAAGTGCTTAATATGCTAGTAATCATTTGAGGATTCCTTTAAAATTTGCAAGCACAGGCTATCCTGATTAGCTGTGATAGCCTAAGACATTTGTGTTATACAGAATAGAAAAAGAAGAGAAACCTCTCCAAATTGCTAGATTTGACTTCGGAAATAAATTATGTAATTTTTTTTACAATCACTTACATTTCATTTATGATAACAATTAAATGAACTTTAACCTACCATGCCTCTTGTAAGTGGCAATATAAGACAATACAAGTGGCAATACAAGGCAAGAAGGTCTGTGAATGGTCTCAGAATGTGACTGACTGACTTCGTCTTAGAATGAGGCTGACTTGAGCCAAAAAAATCTTACCAGCTGACATCTATAAAGAGAATGTGTAGGGAAAATCATAAATAATATCATCTATGCTACTTAGATATATGTCACATATATATTTATTTATTTAATAGAGAAGGGGTTTTGCTGTGTTGACCAGGCTGGTCTTGAACTCCTGGGCTCCGGTTATCCGTCCACCTTGGCCTCCCAAAGTGTTGGAATTATAGGCATGAGACACCTCGCCCTACCAGGTATATGTCACATATATTTAAAAAGCTACAGTTGGTCTTCTGGTAGACTATATATAAATAAAATCAGAGAAAGTAGGAGAGCGTACTAATATCTGTTTAGTTATTATTTACTAGATGCCAGCCACTTTATATGTATAACAGAGAGAAGAGTTTGCCATTTAAAAACCCAAACTGTCTCAAGCTCTTAGTAAGGGTTGATTAGCAAATCATTTTCCAAATATCTGCAGTCTCATACAATGACCCTTTGCAAATAGGCCACAAAACAGGTGGGACAAAGGAGAGAAGGAATTCTCCCTGCTCCACAAAGGAGTCAAGGGGTGTGACATCTTACCATTAGAAATTTAATAAACTCTTTTGAACTGATTATTGCCCTCACCAACAGATGTTTTCCCTAGAACACATTACATATTGAGTATGAGGTCTCTAGTTTCATTTGACCTCTTACTTTATGATTTTAAAGCTAAATGAAGCCTTGAGAGTTCATGATATAGATTCCTCCAATTCATGTCTCCATTATCCCAAGTAAATTCATTTAAATTATGAATGATGAGTCAGCATTACAGATATAGAGAACCGAAACTAACCAGCAAAGGCCAGGCTACAGAACTGATGCAGACAGAGTCATCAATACTATTACCATTTAACAAAAGAATTTAGATGACTTCCCCTTAGCAGTGGTAGATCAAGGCATTCCTTCACCCAGATGTGCACTTCTCCAGTTGTAGGAAGCTTTTTACCTACAACAGAAAAAGAAGAGAAAATTTTCACTGCCAGTTCTCCCTTGGCAATACTGCGTCCAAAGATGTCAGCCTAAAAATGTTCTGGCATACTAGCTAGTATTTGATGATATCATCTGAACTGATTAAATCTATACAGTCTTAACTAAGTCTTTCATAATCTGGTTTTACTGAACTCGATAGCTCTATAAAAATAATTCATATTGACTTTAAGTACCGAGTATTACATCATTAGTACATCATTCATTTGGGGTTTTGCTTGATTCAACAAAATCAAACATCAGGAATGTGAATCATCCATTTACGGTTATATTCAAAATATCTCAATGAAATGCATATACCTTTCAAACATTAATACCAGTATCAGTTGGTGCTAGTGGAAGACATTTAAAACATATTGGGGTATAAAGTAACCAAAACAGGTATTGGCTAAGGTATAGTCATTTTTAAGAGTAGTTATACCTTTTTTTTTGAGACAGGGTCTCACTCTGTCACCCAGGTTGGAGTTCAGTGGTACAATCATGGCTCACTGCAGCCTCAACCTCCTGGGCTCAAGTGATCCTCCCACCTCAGCCCTCCCAGAGGAGCTGCAACTACAGGCATGTGCCACCACACTTGGCTAATTTTTAAATTTTTGTAGAGACAGAGTTTTGTCATGTTGCCCAGGCTCGTCTTGAACTCCTAAGCTCAAGGGATCCACCTGCCTCAGCCTCCTAAAGTGTTGGAATTACAGGCGTGAGCTACCACACCCAGTCAAGAGTGGTTAAACATTTTATAGGGATATTGTATGTACATACATAATAGTTAATATTATGGGCAGATAGTTACTAAGAAGTTGGCTTAGTCTGAAATTGTTGTCTAGGCTGGGTTCATACGAACAGAGGAATGCCACCAGATTTTTCTGAATGGGTTAGCTCAATCAGTCAACCAAACAGTACTTAGTGAGCATCTATCATATGCTCATCTCTATGCTATGCTAGGAACATCATTAAATATACAGAGAATACATGAAATAATCTATGCCCTTGGAAAATGTTTATAGTTATGTTGGAGAGAATAATTCAAATAAAATGATAAAAATGTAATATACAGTGAAACTCCAAGTTATTACTGTAATGTTCCAGAAGATGATATGATCAGTGAGATCTAATATAGTTAGGGAAAGCTTTATGGAGGAGATGGGGCTTCATCTAAGACTTTGGTAGGTTGAGGAGAAGAGGAAGCCATTTCAAAGAAGAAAAACTACGTGGACAAAAATTCAGACATGGTGGCACCCATCACAACACACAATACCCCTGTCCTCTACTACCAAGTGATAGAAGGAAAAAGGGAAATGGGGTTTCTATGAATGTTGACTTTAAATGATAGGATACAAATTATATGCAAAAGAATCTACCTTCTAGGAAAATCCAGAAGTTCAAAGGTGGTAGTTTGACAGCAATCCGGCCTGAAAATATGCTTTGCTTGCCCTCTAATTCTTTCTTTTTTGGGGGCAGGGGGTGGTATAAACTACATCAGAATGCTTTTCTTTAGTCCAGTCACTATCCTCACCATCAATTATTTCTTCCATCTCACTAGCTTCACTGCCTGGTTACTGAAAGCATTTGAGTTTACAACCTCTGATTTCAGCCATAACATTCAGACAGATTCTTAAAGAGACTAACTTGGGGAACTTGCTTGGGAAATGGAGCAAGGAGCTGGCTGGCATTCATTTCCTGCTAGTCTCTTGCTCCTTAACTGGGCTGAAGACCTGACAAGGAGGCAAATGATAATCTTGAGGGAAAAGCTTTATCTCTTAATGAGACCCTGAGAGGGGAGGGTGAATGAGCTTTAAGTTCTCTGGAGTCCTCTGAATTCCCACCTGTGAAAAAGAACACTCAAGTTCTATTCTTATAGCACTATCAATAAGTCCAAATTCCAAACACAGGAATACACAAATTCTAAATACAGGCCATTCACATTGTGCAGATACAAACTTTTTGGAGAGTGAGGTGAAACCTAATGACTATAAACTAAACTAAAAAAAAAAAATGAGAACTTTCTCATAGAAACAGAAAGTAAAATGATGATTACCAGAAGCTGGTAGTAGGGGAAAAGGAAATTGTTGGTTAATAGATAAAGAGTTTCAGATTTGCAAGATGAAAAGTTTCTGGAGATCTGTTTCCCAACAATGTGAATATACTTAGCACTACTGAGCTGTACAGTTAAAAATGGTGAAGATGGTAGATTTTATGTTTTCTTTTTTTTTTTGCCACAATAACAAAAAAAGAATTTTCTTATTTACAACTGCGAATAGACTCATTTGGTCTATACATTACTAAGTTGGTAAGTTTGTTTAGGGCCTCACCTTTGAAAACACATACTAAATACTGTGAGAAGGGAGGGATAAGGAAAGGACATAAATTTGAATAGAAAATCATTACATACCAGGGACTGGCTCTGGGACATACTGGAGAGCTAGTTTCATGTCACCTCTGTTTTCTGCTTCAAGGGCAACTGGTGCTGTCTGAAAAGTGAAGAAATGTCAGCAGGTGGGAGACAGACTTTTCATCCTGTTTGTTGGTATAGGTCCCATTACAGAACCATATCTGTCCCATTTCTGGGACCATGTGTCACTCATGAGTGCTCTGGATTAAAATTTCTCTCTGCATCAGAACTAGACTGTTGCCTTAATACCTGGGAAAACTAGGCTGTATATCTTGAAAAATCTTGCAGGATACCCAGAAAATATTTCAAGGCCTTTAGTCTCAAAGCTGGTGAAGAAACCAGAATGGCTTTCTTGGAGATGGGAGAGGTTTCTTCGAATGCTTTAATTTTGATGAAAACACAAATATTTTGTTAGCTATTCAGCCAGCATATAAAACAATTTATTTGTATTCCCTTTATTTGAAGGAGCATGAGATAGTGTGTGAAAGTAAGGGGGAAAAGGCCATATCTTATATTTTCAAAGCTGCACTAATCTGATTATTTTAGGCCAAATGCATAGAAGTCTGTAAGTATAACAAAGACTGAACAATAATTTTTTAAACTTCTATCTGTTATTTTCAAGTACACGTTGAATATTCCTTATCTGAAATGCTTGGGATCAGAAATGTTTCAGATTTCGGATTTGTTTTTTGAAATTTGTAATATTTGCATATACATAATGAGATATCTTAGGGATGGGACCCAAGTCTAAACACAAAATTCATTTATGTTTCATATACATCTTCTATACATAGCCTGAAGGTAATTTTATATAACATTTTTAATAACTTTATGCAACCCATCACATGAAGCAGATGTGGAATTTTCCACTTGCGGCATCATATCAGCACTCAAAAAGTTTCAGATTTTGGAGCATTATGGATTTGAAATTTTTGAATTAGGGATGCTAAACCTGTATAAGAAACCTGTATAAGATAGTTTTTTACTTTCAAATTCTGGCTCTTTAGAGCTTTATTTTCAAAATATGGGTATGTATCAGAAACGTAATGGTAGCCAGTTAAAAATGAGATGCTTTTGATATCTTCTGAGGAGTTCAGGTCTTGGGTAGGGCTAGAAATAAGTGCTTCAAGTGATTTTGATATAACATTTGAGAACCATTTCTTTAGTGGAACTAAAACAGTTCCACTGTTGTGTAGACACTAAGTTATGGTTTGTATTAGTTATTTATATTTATCACTTCCTACTATGATGGACTAGCTTGGATCACATCAACCCCTAAACTAAGAACAATTTAAAAGATGGGATTTTAAGTATCAATTTGAAAGTGCTAAAGAATTATTAACACAGACAGGACTCAAATGAACAAGATCTTAGAGTCTGACATTCTTCTCTGCTTTTCACTTTGAGACATTTAAGTAGTGCCAAACTGAGCACATAAAAAAGCCTAACAGAATGAGACTGAAAAGGTGAGCAGGACTTTTAGCAGTTTCATGAGGCTAGGGAGACAAAACTTGGAGTCCACAGCCTGTCAAGAAGGAATAGCACTGGAAAAACACTCTAGACCAGTGGTTTTCAAAGTACAGTTTCTAGGCCAGCAGCATTGACAGGGAACCTGTTAAAAATGTATATTCTTGGGCCCATAAACCTTGGGAATAGGGCTCAGAATCTAGTGGGTCTATTTTTTTTTTTTTTTTTTTTTTTGAGACAGGGTCTCGCTTTGTTGCCCAGGCTAGAGTGCAATGGTGTGATCTCAGTTCATTGCAACCACCACCTCCCGGGTTCAAGTGATCCTCCCATTTCAGCTTCTTGAGTGGCTGGGGCTATAGGTGCATGCCACCAAGCCTGGTTAATTTCTTTGCAAAAGCAGGGTTTTGCCACGTTCCTCAGGCTTGTTTCCATCCAACTCCTGGACTCAAGCAATCCACACCTCAACCTCCCAAAGTGCTGAGATTACAGCTGAGAGCCACCACACCCAGCCCCAGAATCTGTGATTTAATTAAGTCCTTCAGGTGAATCAGATGCATGCTGATTTTGAGAACTATTTCCCATGGCTTTCAGTTGGAACCTCTGAAGGGCCTTAGCCTAGGAATACAAGCAAACAAAAACTAGACCAGATCACATGAAAACTGGGCTTGTGCTTCAAAGTCAGTTCATTCCCAGATTAAATGAAGGTGGTCTATGCCTGCTGTGTCAGAAGCAAAAGTAAATCCTCCCAAATTATTCCTAGAACGTTCTCATAGGCAATACCCCACATATGATCAAAAAATGAACGGGCATACCAAGACAAAGAACTAAGTGTCCAAACTAAGATTTTAAAAAATAGATAAGCAGGACTCACAAATGTTTAAGATATTGGAATTTTCAAGTACATACATTAAATAATTTTGCATGCTATATTTTTAAAGACAATGTTAAGATAGAGAATTTTAGGAGAGAAATGGAATCAAAATAGTCAAAAGAAAATATACTTTTGAAAATATAAGTTTTATATTATAGATTGGGTTAAATTGTAGATGGTTTTAACAACAGAATAGACATAGCAGATAAAATTGTTGAATTGTGAAAAGGTTAGCAAAAAATGGACTGAAATATAAGAAAATAAGAATATACAGAAAAGACCATAAGAGACATGTTGGACAGAATAAAAAGGTATAACATACTTGTAATTGGAGTTTCCAGAAGGAGAGGAGAAAATAATGGGGCAAAAGTAATATTTGAAGAAATAGTTGCTGAGAAATTTTCAAAGTGATGAAAGATACCAAAACATAGATAGATTCAAGCAGCTCACTGAACCCCAAACCTCAGGATAAATTAAAGAAAACTACACCTAGGCTCATTATAGTACAATTGCTAAAAATCAAAGGCAAAGAAAAGTATCCTAAAATCTGGAAAAGAACACATAACCTTCAAAGGCGCAAAATAAGACTAATAGCTGACTTCACAACAGAAATGACCAAATACTATGAAATGACATCTTCAAAACACTGAAAGAAATAATTGTCAACCTAGCAACAGAGCAAAAATATCCCTCAAAGATTGAAAAAGATGTTATGATACCAAGAAAATCTGAAAGAATCTGTTGCCAGGAGATATTCACTAAGAGTAAAACTAAAGGCGAGTCTTGAACAGAAGAAACAACTCCACGGATAAATCCAGGAAAGGATAAAGAGCAAGGGAAAGGCAAATATGTGGTTAAATCTAAATTAATAGACTGTATAAAACAATAACAGTAATGTCTAATGGGACTTAAAAATATATACAATTAAAGCATGACCAAAAATAGCACAAAGGATGGGAGAATGCGTAAATGGAGTTAAAATGTTCTTGGTTCCTTTCACTGTTCTGAAAGTGGCAAAAGTTCTAATTTATATTACAGTTTGAATTCAAGGGTGCATATTATAATCTCTACAGGAACTAATAAAGAAAAATGAAAATAAACTATGACTGACATATTAAGAGAGAGAAAAAATGGAATAATAATCCCAAAGGAGGCAATTATGAAAATAAGAAAACAGGACAAATAGTAAGATACTAGATTTGGACCCAAATATGTCAATAATTATATTAAGTGCAAATGGACTCGATAATCCAATTAAGAGACAAATATTTTAAGGCTGGAAAAACATCAAAACTACTGCTTATAAAAATATATCTGAGCTACAAGAATTTTAAAAGGCTGAAAATCAAAAGATAGAAACAAACTTCTAATCAGAAGGAAGCTAATAGAGCTATACAAATACAGGCAAAGTAGATTTTAAGGCAATAAGCATTACTAGAGATAAAAAGGGAATTTCAAAATTATAAAATGGTTAATTCATCAAGAAAATATAACAATTAAGTTGTATGTACATGTAATAAGACAATCTCAAATATAGTGAATCAAAAATAATAAAACTAAAAGGAGAAAAAGACAAATTCACAATTGTAACTCTCCTAGTAATTCACAGTACACACAGACATAAAATCCATGAGGATATAAAAGATTTCAGGAACTAGTTTTGACTTAATTGATAAATATAGAACATTACATCCTTTAATCATTGAATACACTTTGGTTTCAAGTGACACATGGAACATTTATCAAAATTCAGCCACATATTAGGCTAAAAGTCAGTATCAAATTTCAAAGGATTGAATTATTTAAAAGACCTTCCTGAAGTCTCTGAAACATTTGTGTTAAATGATTTAAACATTCTCCCAATAACCTTTTTTACCTTTCTTTTTCTTCCTCTAGTTTAAAATTATCCCAAACTACAGATCTGTACTCTGAATTAAATGCAATTAAGCTTTTTCCTATACACCAGGTACCACATCAACCAACCAAATAAACAAACAGAAAATTCCGGACTCACCTTCCGCTTCAGAGGGTACCATCTCAATTGTTTATTCTGTTTGTTATCCCAGTCCCATGTTTCCAAATCAAGTTCCACCTCCCCTAGGAAACTATTGCGCTTAAATGAATCCCGATGCCAAACGGACAGGTTCAGTTTCTGTGTCTTTAAGATTTGTTTTTCAATTTTATACTGAAGTTCAAAGAAGAAAATTAAATGATGAATAACATTACTTGATGCCAAAGTTATAACACAGAGATGAAGAGAAAATTCATCTGTATATATCAAATTTTCTTATCTGTTAGGTTTCAAGTCCCAAAAATATTGCAAAGTCATCTTATTCTAAGTGTCTTGTTTCAAAGAGCTAAAATCGATCTTTCATAAAAGCTGATTTGCTTCCCCACTCTGGAAAAGCAAACCAAGGCTCAAATATCATAGTTGGTAATAGCTCTCTAACAATAAAAGCCAGTTTTTCAATTTTCGCTGAATATTTTTAGACTAGATGTAATACAAAATTCAGTCTAAAATACAAATCAAATGTAACCCAATTCTCTGTTTTCTACTTAAGAACAAGGTCTTTTTAAAATAGTCTTTTTAGAGCAGTTTTCGGTTTACAGCAAAACTGAGCAGAAAGAACAGAGTTCCCATATGCCATGTATGCCGCCACATACACACACCTCCCCCACTATCAACATCCCACACAGATGAAGTATTTAAAATAAATAAATAAATAAACTTGTCTTTTCCTGCTTCATATGGCCAAGTAGAAAAGGTCTGGCATCCTAACCGTTTTTCATCTCAAATGTAGTCAATCTTTAATTACATATAATCATGGAAAGGACAATAGTACTTCTAATCTAAAAATAATTTCCATTTGGCTTCATGATGTACTACTTGAATGACCATTGTGGTTGTAGTAAGTCTGCCTTTCTCTGAGCTTAACATTTAAATTATCTGGCTTTTCCTGAGTATAGGGTTGAAGTAGCTGACCCAGAAATAGCCAGGGTACTAGGGTATATCATAGTCAAACTGTAATTAAAAACTTGCTACAAAAATTCTACAGGTGGTTAATTCAGACCACGGATGACTGAGTGTTGATTTAACGGCGTATTTTTCCAGAGGATGATCAAATACTTGGACAGGGTTTTCAGAAAGAGGGAATGAACAACACTTATTTTTAGTTTAAATGATCTGTTAGTCATGACTAAGGCAGCATGATGTAGTTTTGGGGAAGAAAAAGAATATGAGCCAAGTATACTTTCTATTCATCTGTCCATTTATCTTTCCAGTAAACATATTTTGAATACCTATCCCAGATTAAGGATCAAGATTTATTAAATGCTTAATGTGTGTTGATTTTTCACACAAATTAACTAATTTACTGTTCTCCACTGCTAAGGTAGGTAGGTAAGTACTATTATTCTCTTCCTTTTGCAAATCTGAAAACTAGCATTAACCCGACTTGGCAGATCTGAGGTGCCCAAAGACACACAGTTTACAAACAACACTGAGTTGGTCCCTACCCTCATGGAACTTACAATTTAGTGGCAAGGAAGACAATAAAACCACTAGTTAAACTGCTGTTAACATATCCTGCTATAAAGCAAGATTATTGAGGCAGCAGACAGCAGGAGAACTTAGGGGTTAAGCACAGCCCCTCATAAGAGGAGGTATTTAAGACAGTATAGGAGGCAGTTAGGGAAATAATGTGTGGAAGAATATTCCAGCCTGAAGGAACAGAAATTCACAGAATTGTGAGAAAATGTACTTCCTTACAATAATGAAAAGAATTCAGAGTGACTGGAACAAAGACTATGAGAGAGGAAAGTTGAGGCTGGAGTTCAGGTTGTGAAGGGACTGGTGTGCATGTTAAGAAAGATAGCTTTGACCCTAAGGGTTATAGAAAGCAGAAAAATAGCATAATCAGAATTGTGCTTTTATAAGATCATTCTGGCTGCAATGCTCAACTTTATCAGCTATGGGTTTTTTTTGTTTTTTGTTTTGTTTTATTTTGTTTTTTTGAGACAGAGTTTCACTCTTGTCACTCATGCTGGAGTGCAGTGGTGTGATCTCGGCTCACTGCAACCTCCGCCTCCCTGATTCAAGTCATTCTCCTGCCTCAGCTTCCCGAGTAGCTGGGATTACAGGTGCCTGCCACCATGCTGGCTCATTTTTGTATTTTTAGTACAGATAGGGTTTCACGATGTTGGCCAGACTGGTCTTGAACTCCTGACCTCAAGGGATCCATCCACCTCGGCCTCCCAAAGTTGCTGGGATTACAGGCGTGAACCACCTCACCCAGCCAAGTTGTGTGTTTTTAAATAAGTTACTTCATTTCTCCAAGTTTCATTTGCCTCATCTGTGAGATGCAGATACCAATACCAGCCTGCCAGTGTATATATGGGGAGTGAATGAAATAATGTATACAACATTCATGTTGTTTTGTCTCAAACAAAACAGTCTCAGACATTTGTATTCCTTTCCTTCTCCTCTCTTGGTGACTGACTTTATCCTGTAGAGCTACTACCCAAAGAAGACATGGTAAACAGGTCAACATCTAGGATTTTCCGATAGAGTTCACAGATACCCGCAGTATTTCGTTATACACAGGATTCAAGGTTTTCTTCACTACGAGTGTTTTCTTCTTGCCCATTTTGCCTTTGTCTGGTAACAAATAGGCCTTTACATATCTGAAAAGGAGAATTGAACAAAGTCAAAGAAAATAAAAGTTATGTTTCCACCTCTAGTTTTTTAAATACATTGAAAACTGACAGCAGAAATAATTATTTCATGACACTGAGAAAAGCAGTGAATAACAAATTTTCCCACCAATACCTTTATACGTAAATGTGTAAAGGGTTTTAGTGGAATTGATCATTTTATATTGTTTTGAAGATTTTTAACGGACATTTCCTGAATTCCTTTTTTCCTTTAGCCTTAACTAATATGCAGGGGTGGAAAGGGGCAGAAAACACACTTCCAGGCCAGGCATGGTGGTTCACACCTGTAATCCCAGCACTCTGGGAGGCCAAGGTGAGCAGATCACCTGAGGTCAGGAGTTCAAGACCAGCCTGACCAACATGGAGAAACCCCATGAGCCAGGCTGGTCTCAAAAAAAAAAAAAAAACACACACACACACACAGAGCTACAAAGTTAGCTGGGTGTGGTGGTGCCTGCCTGTAATCCCAGCTAGTCAGGAGGCTGAGGCAGGAGAATCCCTTGAACCCAGGAGGCGAAGGTTGCCGTAAGCTGAGATCATGCCAGCCTGGGCAACAACAGTGAAACTCCATCTCAAAAAAAAAAACAAAAAAGAAAACACACTTTCAGCATAGAGCTTAAATCTGTGTGTTCCCCTAGTTTGTTCCCCTCTGAGAAAACGCTTTGGTGCTTGCAGTATTTTTAAGTTTTTGTTACTGTCTTTTGAAATAAATTAATCTTAGTAAATACCTAGTCAAGTTATCTTCAATGTTAAAAAAAGAAAAGGATGTTGAGCTCAGTTGTTTTTATAATAAGAATAAAAGAAAAAAAGATTGCACTTGCCTCAGCAAAATAATTAAGAATCAGACTTCTGTATAGGGATAAGTAGGGAATACCATTCAGCATTTGCAAAAAAAAGAAAAAAAGAAAAAAACTGAAGTGCAATCAAACCTGTGATTAAAAAAAATAATTTTAGTAATTTCCCCTAAAGTTCTGTAAGATATAATTTAAATATGAAAATTCTCTCATTCTAGAGTCTTAACTATTTTTATACCACTGAGCATTATGAAGTGTGTCCCATGTGTCCCTAATTTTGTAAAAAGTTTGAGAGTGTGGTGGAAAGAGATGGGTTCAGGTCCTCATTCTTCATTTTGCTTCTATCTGAATTCACATATATGGGTTACTTGTCTTCTCTGGTCCTTGCGTTCTTATCTGTAAAATGAAGGAACTGAACAAGATGACCCCAAAGGTCCCTTCCAAGTTGAAACATTTTGTGCTTCTCTGTGATTTTTTTTTTTTTTTTTTTTTTTTTGACACAGAGTCTCGCTCTGTCGCCCAGGCTGGAGTGCAGTGGCCTGATCTCAGCTCACTGCAAGCTCCGCCTCCTCGCCATTCTCCTGCCTCAGCCTCCCGAGTAGCTGGGACTACAGGCACCCGCCACCACGTCCGGCTAATTTTTTGTATTTTTAGTAGAGACGGGGTTTCACCATGTTAGCCAGGATGGTCTCAATCTCCTGACCTTGTGATCCACCTGCCTCGGCCTCCCAAAGTGCTGGGATTACAGGCGTGAGCTACCGTGCCCAGCCTTTCTCTGTGATTTTTATAATTTAATGTTTGACATATGAATTTATAGAATAAAATGACATTTCCCCCCAACTCTTCAAACATTCCTTTTAACACATACCCTCCCTCCTCTTGATTACTTTATTTCCTTCCAATTCCTATAAGATTGACAGTTGGAGAACTAAGAGAAGGTAGGTGACTCTAAAATGTACTTACGGGTCTGAACGCTGTTTTTTTACATCCGCTGCTGCTAAGTCCTTACACTGGGCCACAAAAACATGCAACTCCTTCAGTGACTCCACATATTCAATTGCAAACTGAATATTTCCTTTAACTTCCAGATTGCCAAAGTCTCCACTATAAACACTCATCACACTGCCACTCACCTGAAAGCATCAGAAATACATAGTGTTTGTCTCTATCTCATTCTTAAACCTAGCACAAGGATCACGGATATAATCCTTGCTGGCATTATTTCTTTAGCTTGCTTATAAAAGCAGTTAATTCAATATAGCATAAAGATGTATCTATAAAGACAACCTGACATGATATACATGACTAGAGTTTTTTGTTTCATTTTGTTTTTGAGTCTCACTCTGTTGCCCAGGATGGAGTGCAGTGGCTTGATCTCAGCTCACTGCAACCTCCACCTCCCAGGTTCAGGCGATTCTCCCGACTCAGCCTCCCAAGCAGCTGGGATTACAGGCACATGCCATCACGCCCAGCTAATTTTTATATTTTTAGTAGAGATGGGGTTTCACCAGGTTGGCCAGGCTGGTCTCGAACTCTTGACCTCAAGTAATCTGCCCACCTCGGCCTCCCAAAGTGCTGGAATTACAGGCGTGAGCCACCGCGCCCAGCCGACTAATGTTTTTAAATAATTTTCCCTATAAGACATAGATGAAAAGTGAAATGCAATGTTATTTAGATGCTGGCTCATTTCAAAGCAGGGTGATTTTATGCTAGGTGGCATTCAAAGGCATCCATTTTGAGGCATGCTTAATATTTAAAATCTGAAAGAAAGAAGATGTGAGAAAACCCAGACACTCTAATCATAGTGACACACTGCTGTATCAAATTTCCAAGGCACTAAAAAGGAATTTTACCATGTTACCCATCCACTGAATCTAGAAAAATGCTTACTGAGCCATGCGCTTTTAGAGGTCAGGAAGGGTAGAAAATGGATGATTGATGAAGGGAGTTTAAAACCTTCCCAAAGGCAGATTTTTATCAGCAGAAACTCAATTTAAATAGGTTTTTAAAAACGGTTTCAGAAACACAAGGCTAGCAAAAATTTAAGCACAGCTTTATCATTTCTTTAGCATACTTAGGTGAAATATATGTATGTGTATGCATATCTGATACTCACATAAGTGTATGTGGATATATACTCAGATATATATACTCAGATAAGTGTATGTGGATATATTTACATATATTTTTACATACATACTACATGCACACACAACTTCACCTTATGCAAGAAGTTCTATGTAAAGTCAAATTTGTCAGATTCCCTTAAATCAAATCTGAGTAACTACACTTAAGGATATTTCCTTTTAAAATGCTGCTCAGATGCCTTCTAAAAGGCAAGGAATTACCTCTCATATTCTTTCATGTCAACCAGTATATTGATTCATCAGGATTACTAAAAGAGAGGTTCAATTCTATGCCTGCAAATCATATATAAAAGCATATCTGATACAAGCAGATTTTATCATAGTTACCCCATTTGTTGCACAGAAAAATTTAGTGGTTCATCTTCTTGGCAATTTACGTTTATTTGTGAAGTACTTACATCATCAACAACAAAAAACCCCACAAACATTTGTTTATGATGGATATGAACCCCGTTAGTCTAAAAAAAAAAGATAGATGTAGCTAGCCAGAAGCTAATTATGGATTAGAGAAACTGCTTGTGCCCTGAGAAATACAGGAGGAGGCTGTTTTACAATGAGCATGAGCACGTCAGAGCAAGGTTCAGAGATGCGGAGAGATATTAATATGAGCCTTTGTTTACATACAGAAGACAAGGACGTCATGCCAGAGGAGCTGCTAAGATTGGTTAAAGAGCTCGGGCTCTTCTTGTGTCTGCTGAGCTGGTAACTGCTTTCTGATGCTGTATCTGTTTCTCTGTCATCACTCTACAAAACAGCATATAATATGCACAATATTTAAATTCAGAATGAGTTAAGATCAGAATCTCTGTTTAGGCAAAGATGATATTTTGGTATCCCACTGACATTTATGCAAGGTCAAAGGATGCTAGTGCTAATTGCCAGGGTATGGGATTCAGGATGGAGTGGGTGGTCTGCCTTGACCTCACCTAAGGAGGAAGGCAGTGCTTAGCTACCAAAATAACAAAGTGATTTTTTTTCACCTACAAAGTAGTCTCTCCCAAAGTGCTGCAGAAGACAGCACTATTGTGAGCTTTCTTGCCACTCTTTTAATATTATATATTTATTTGCCTGGGGAACTCTATTGGTATATATGAGAAATTAACTTTACCCAGATAATAAAAAGATTTACTGTTAAAACCAAAACATCATGTTTAATTCCTCTTATTAGCACAGCCCCTAACTTCTCTAAAAATCAAATCTTTTACTTGACATACTATTAAACTAGGAAAAAAGAAATGCTAGTCTCATCTGTTTCAACGCAAGGCCATATATATATATTTTAATTTTCAAAATTTTTAAACTTCCCCTTACATATTCCTGTGTTATTATGCTTATCTTTTTGTTCCTAGAGTTAAGTATATTAAATTATACATTCTACCCACATTAGATTTTAACACATTTTTTAAAAAAAGTAAGATACAGGTATTTATTTTAAATATGTCTGAGGAAGTATTTACCTGGGACAAGAAAGAAAAGTGACAGTAACAAATTTTGTTATATTTGAATCTAAAGTTTATTAAATAGTAGCTTTAAAAATTTATGATTCAGAATGAGCTCCTTTTAGGGTTAGAGAGCTTATGGAACAGTTCAGTGGCACCAGGGGTTAAGGGACACCTTTATGGAGTAGTTAGTTCATGCCAGCATATTCCAGGACCATGCAATTATGCATCAATATAATGGATGCCAATTCTAATGCAGATTAATAAAGGAGTTAAAGGAAAGCAAAATTAATGCTTTACGTGGATAAGAATCCTTTCTCAAGGATTAAAAAAATTCATATCTTTTAAATGTCTCTGTTGTCACACTCTCTCCCCACATGCTGACAGTCATTTCCCTCTATTTTAGCGCCTACTGCATTCTACCTAGTATATCAGATCATTAGTGAATTATTGGAAGGATAGGACTCTGTCTTGTTGATCTGGAATGGTGTTTTACACGTAACTGGCACTCAACAAATGGGACTGATGATAAGTCTCAAAGGGAACAGATGAGCAAGGCCTGATTGCATTTCCACTTTCTTTAATACCTAGTTCAACCCTATACCCCACGCAAAATGATACAGCTTAATTCTGGCATCTCTGATACACAAACCCAGATGATTTGAACTCTCTTCTGTGTGGAGCTATGAGACAGCAGGTTAAAATTGAAGGAAGGAGAAAAATTAAAAACCAGGAACTTATATAATTTGCCTCAAAAAAATATATATATATACACACACATACATATATATACACACAAACACACACACACACTTTTTTTTTTCAATTAGAGTCTCACTCTATCGCCTAGGCTGGAGTGCAGTGGCACAATCTCGGCTCACTACAGCCTCTGCCTCCCGGGTTCAAGCAATTCCCCTGCCTTACCCTCTCAAGTAGCTGAGATTATAGACATAAGCCACCATGCCCGGCTAATTTTTTGTATTTTTAGTAGAGACAGGGTTTTGCTATGTTGGCCAGGCTAGTCTCGAACTCCTGGGCCTCAAGGGGTCTGCCAGTCTCAGTTTCCCAAAGTGCCAGGATTACAGGCATGAGCCACCATGCCCGGCCTCATATTATTATATGGTTGAACTGCATGGCATGCCTACTACTGGCTTCTAGCTAATGAATTACTTCCAAAGAATGAGTGATTCTTTCCAAAGGAAACTGTAACATGTGCTCTTAACCATAGGCAAGGGCTGAATATTTGCAGATACAGTTCATCGAAGGCCCAAGAATGGACAAAAGGATGCCCAGGCCAGTGACAGAATATAATTTATGTGTTGCCCAGAGCTTTCCTCAACATTCCATCTACTAAGAGAATGCTTGATAATGAAGCCTTTTATTTCACCATTAGAAATCAGACCAAAACTACAAACAGTAGCAGCTAACATTTACCAGGTACTCATTATATGCCAAGCACTGTGCTATGTGTTTTCCCTGCATTATCCTACCGATACCCCACAACCTCACGTGGTAGGTGCAAGGAAACCAGACTCAGAGAAGGTACTGAATGTGTCCATGATCACACAGAAAATTAGTATCATAACCAGGACTAGGGATATCTGGCTCCAAAGCTTAGGCTCCTAACTACCTGACTGCAAGAACATGGAATCTTAATTAAGTCAAAGGACCTGAGTTAAAGTCCTAGATCTACTCTTCAGTAGCTATTGGATTTGGGGAAAGTTATTTAACCTCTCTGGGGCTCTTTCTTCATTTGTAAAATGAAGAAAATAGTCCTTACCACATATAGTTAGTAAGAGTTAGATGACAGAATGAGTATTAGGTACCTGGCACATATTAGGTACTCAATGAATAGTAAATTATAGTCATGTGCTTTCTTAAGACCGTATAGTATACAGTATAGTCGTTAACAGCACGCAACTTGGATCTGTGCTCCAGTCCTGGTTGAACCCCCTTCTAGCTGAGTGAGGTTAATCTTCCTTAGTCTCAGTTTCCTCACCTGTAATGTGTGGGGATAATGATGGTGCCTACCTCCTAGGGTTGTTGAAGGATTAAATGATATATGTAAAGTGCCTGGCACCCAGTAAATACTCCTTAAAGCTTGCTGTGTCATTGTTACTTTATTAACAAACACTTTCAAACTAGTCATGCTGCCTAAATTAAGTTTTCACAAATCAAGTCGACTCCAAACTACGGAGGAATAATCAGTTCATATACCTTCCTGGATTTCTTATTTTGTACTAACTTTGAAACAAAAGTCACATTCCTAAATCTATGCAATTTGACTTCACTAACCAAAACGAGTTACTGTTTGAGTCGAATGAGATGTGCCTTTCCCTGTTCCAGGATGAACAACACTACTTCTATTGACTTGAAAGGCAAGGGCCAGTCCTTCTGACCTCTTTGGTCTCTGCCACAGTGGAATACAAACACACCAACCTTGGCATAGCAATTCCAACCCTCTGTCTCCATTTTTCTGAAGGTACAAAAGACAAACTTGCCTCATCTTGGAGAAATGCTGGAACAGACTTGCTCATCCTTTTGAGTTTGTCAGAGTGAGAAAATGGATTATCAGGTTGTGTAGGCACTGTGGAAACTAAACAGCAGCATTTCCATTTCAAAATTATTCTTACGATTGTCAGAAAACATTAGACATTAAGTTGAAAACATACTTTCATTTAATCTATGAACAAACATGTTTTTGTAAAAAAGTTAAAGGCAGAGTAGTTCACATGCACAGGATCACGAGATTAGCAACATGCAGTTTTTATAAATTGTATATAGAGAGAACTAGCAAGGAGTTGAACCAAATACAAAACAAAGTTAATTTTAAAAACACTACTTTTTATTGAAATGGAGCTGAACTTGAATCAAATTATACTGTCAGTGTGAATTGGGTTAGCTTATTTTTTCACAACAGAGCTTCAGACCACAAGGTCTGTACTTTATTGGTTCATCTCCTTGAGATATATTACTAACACACTGCGGGCTGAAAAACTATTTCATCTGGACAGTCAAGATTTTTGTACACAACTCAATAATAAAAGTGTTCTGGTTGTTGAGTGTCTTAGAGTAGGTTTGTTTAGTGAGCATGAGGATTACTTTTCTGATAGTGTTTTACACTCAGAATTATAAAATAAACATTATTTTTTGAAAATATAAATTATTTAGATACCTCACTGATTCAGAATTTTCAATATCCCAAGGCAAAGTTAGAATGGTTAAAGTTAGGGTACTCTAAGAATTTAATAAGAAAGTGTAGCATATGTCTTCTTTCTGATATAGAAAGTATATATGTAGAAGGTACAAGAAGAGGATAAATTATAATCCTAATTTGCATACACCTAGTTAGAAAACTATTTTCTTCTTTTTCTAAGAATCACAACATCTAAGCTTTTCTTATGGTGAATCACAGCTCTTATAATGAATAAGTTAATATTTTCCAAGGCACTTAGTGCCTAGCACAGAGTAAGCTCTATATAAGTATTTTCTAATCAAATAAATACCATATGATAAAGAATCTTAAATTATATTATGAATGAAACAGATACATTGACTTTATCATTAAAAGAGATATTAAGAAAATAGGTAAACATCAAATTATATTTATATACATAAAACAAAAGACTCAAATTCATCCTTAAATATTAAATTCATCTTTAAAGAAATCTAATGAAGGAAAAACTAAAAATTTAGCTACACGTACTAAAGATATCCTTGCTCACATAACAATTTTCACCTATCCTTAGGCTCCCATAGGTAAATGCACATCAAAATGCATTTATGGTGTCTCACTAAAATGACACCTACTTTAATCACTTCCCATTAAACAACAGTGTGTGTGTATTAGGGAGAGTTATACTGGTAGCAGTGTAAGATTAGGTCCCACAATATGGTCCAGTGAGAATGCAAAAACTTTTTTGTTATAACATTGCACCCTACTATTTTCAAAGTATATTGTTGGATGATGCTATGAAGGTCAAATTCAATTATACCCACTACTCAAATATAATCAATTTTAGATTTATGGGCTTTCATCATTTGTGTTTGGATCATGTATTTGATTTTTGTGGTAAGAATATACTCTTTACCAGTGAAAAGGCAATAACAGTCATTTTGGAAAATATCACAAAAAAGGGACAAATTAATTTACCCAGAGTTCAGCACAGGAGTAGTCTATTTGCCTTGACCAATAAACTAAGCCAATTAGGAGATCATGAATAAAGATACAGATATTTAGGTATATATGTCTATGTGTGTTTTGCTTTTACTCCTTAGACTAAATTTTGAACAAAACATAGCAAGATAATATAAGACACTCAAACTTAAATACGTTCTAGTTCAAAAGTAACTGGAAAAGCCCCTTTACCTAACACCCCTTATGGGCAGAAGGCTTGTTTCCTCTGCAATAGTCAGACAGAGAGCACATACTCACAAGAGCTGAAGCTTGGACTGTCTTCTTTCCTGGGCAGTTCTTAAGAATTTGTCAAGTCATGTGCCAAAGCTCAGCACCTTCACTGCTGGCAGGAGGATCTCATGAGCAAAGTTTCAGGTTTCCCACTACATGTCACTGACTTTTAGCCATCAGCACATTGGTTTTCTATCTAATGGCTCCTCCATTTAGCTGCTTTCCTCATTAAGCCCTATTAGCATATCCAAAGACTGTTGGGAAATTATTATTTAAAATATTGTGGCCCTGAGGGTAGATATGTGTATCATTATCTTCACACCCCCAGTGCCTAGGGTTTATGAAACAGAGTGAAACCAAGAAGCTAAAAAATCATACACACACACACACACACACACACACCCCGCTGCATGCTTTACTAGGCCATCTGAGGACTTTTTAAATGTGTTATTTGTCCTTAAGATAGTCACAGCTAAGTAGAGTAATCTTAAGATTGAACAGAAAAGATCGAACAAACATTATCTTTGCTTGATGACAGACATTAATTAGTAGATAGGCATTACTCTCCACAGGTATACAGTTACTTCTTAGATTCACTTGTTCACTTGGTTTATACTTAGAACCATTTACCATTCAAGGCAGTTTTGAACCTCAGAGTTTAAACCCTGGGCATGAAAAGATTTGCTTTTATGGATATGGAGAGAAGCACATACTCTAACAGTTCTTTCATAGGTCCAAGTAAGTTATAAATGACTTCACATCTACAGTTTTGTATAGAGGCCACAAGAGATCCAATACTCAAAATCATACTGCAACATAAAAACCAAATGAAATCAGAAGGTGCCAACTTGCTTTTAAGCAGAGATTCAAACAGCATAGAGACTGACAAAAGCACAATAATATCAGCAATAACATATATATATATATTTAATATACAACTCTCCCTCAGTGGAACCACAAATCATTCTTTCAACACAGACAATAGTAAAATGTTTTCAATAAAAGCCTTATCGTAATGAAATAGCTTTGCAAGCTGCAGGAGGTTAGTGCCAATAATAAATACTGTTATTAATGGGATTAGTTATTTCAGTATATTTAATACTATGTAAAGTGGAATGTTTAGTCATTTGTGAGAAAGATCCTGCTACTCACTTCTTGGTACGCATTCATTTGTATCTGGCTTCTGATCTGCTTTCTCATCTACTCAGGAGGGCAACATTGAGAATAAATACCATTTTAACAGAAGGATTAAAGAGACATGAAAGTAAAGCTCAAATGTCAGTTTCACAACTGAGACAGCAGAATACATCTGACAGGTTTTCATCTTGCTTTCATCCATTCCTCACTGTGACTCTTCCTCATTAGCCTCTTTAAGGTCTCCTGTTCAACTAAAAATCTGGGATCAAACAAAAGAGATATGGAGCATCCTTCCTGTAATTCACTAGACCACAGTATGGAAAATGGGAAGGAGCACTGGACTAGGAGTAATGAAGCTGAGATTCTATTTCCTGCCCTCCCAGTGACTGACTAGCTATAGGATCTTAGAAAAGTCACCTAATTTCTCTGAGTTTTTCTTATCAGCGAAATGAAGATAACAATCCCTGCCCCATCAACTTCAGTGAGGCTGTTGTAAATATAAAATAAGAAAGACAAAACTATTACATAAAAGTAAAGAATGATCTTTAAGGAGCTCTGTTGCTGCATTTATATGGGAAAGTTCAGTGAGTACACATTTTTATGATTATAGTGAAGGCAAATTTAACAACAAATAAACAAAATCCAGCATGCAAATACAAATTATACATTTGCATAAATTCTGCACTATAAAAATCAGACTCATTTCTGTCTCTCCCTCAACCAAGGCACCACTATACTATTCATCTTATAACAGAGCCAAGTAATACCTGATCCACTGACAAGCTTCAAGATCTTCTGGCTCCATTATATTCAGAATCAACTTCACCCTATGTCTATATTTAGTTATTTATATAAGCAGAGGCACGATTTCCCACCCTTGTTCTGGGACTCTTTCCTTTGAATTTAAGATTTTACCAGTTGTGCCCAGAGAGATCTAAATGCTGAGACTTGAGAATCAAACAGAAGAATAACTTAACCCAGGAATTCACTCCACTCTTCCTGCCTTTACAAAGAGTTCTGCAAGTCAGAGTAGCAAAAATCAGCTCATATCCAAAGAAATACAATTTTCTATTTATAGAAACCCTTGCTTCACAAGGGTCTCTGATGAGATCCTCATGACAGTATCACCAGAAGAAGCCTTAAGAATACAAACTATATTAAATGTACCAAATCAGAACTGTTTTATAGTAACTTAGGCACTATTCACCACATAGTGGCAAATGACGTTCTTCTATTTACCCAACAGCTGCGTCCCGGAGACTGCCCAAATCACCCCAGAAGTTAATACAAAGACAGACATGCAAATACATAAAGATATTTACCATCTTCAGCACTATGCACTAATTCTTCTGGCTGATTATCTACTTTTGCTTGATCTGTTCAGAAGAAATTAACAAATGGTTAACATGGCTGACCCTTGGAGAGAAAAGAACAATGAGATTGTCCCTGGAAGCCCCCGGAGTTGGAAGCAATTAGTCAAGATGCAATGAGGGGTGCAACCAAGATGTCTTCCCCAAAATACTTTCTCTTTAGATTAGCTCCTTGAGCCAGTGCCATAGCGGGAGCTCCCATTTCAGCCCGGATGCAGCTCACATCACTGCTGCACACAGACTCCCAAGGGTTAGAGGGTTAGTTCAGAGCAAGCAATCAGCCAGCAGCAGGAGAAAGCACGGGGCTGCAACAGCCTCTCTATTCTTCTGTAAAGGGTATGATGCTAGCCATGACTAACACCTTCCCAAACCCATGGTCATTAACAAATATTTGTGTGTGTGCATCATCATTCGCATATGCCTCTGGGAGGCTTGCTTGGGAAGTCAACTGAAGAGATGTAACTGGGGACCAGCTGCTAAGTGGAATCTTGGCAGGCTAGTGTGAGAGTGGGTATCGGTATTTGGAAGGGAGCGTGCAGGAATACCCGTCAGCTGATGGTGATTTTTTTTTTTAACCCTATACATTCCTGAGTACTTTAAAGCTGCACCATGGAAATAGCCCCACGTTTCACAGGCAAGAGGTCTGCTAAATGGGACAATTGTTCTCAGATTTTTTTTTTTTTTCTTTTTTTCTTTTTCTCAGGGCCCATCACCAACATAAGGAAAAACAATCAGGGCTGTCCAACAAAGGATTCGACTCGCCTTCTCTGGAAGCATTCAGGCGGATATGGGGGTTGGCCGCCTGTTGAGGAGGCTTTAGAGAGAATTCCTGCATTGGGGGAAGGTTAAAATGGGTGATTTTTAAGATCCCTTCTAACCCTGAGATTCCAAGATCCTTGGGATAGTTAGGACTACATTCCAAATTGGGAATACTGTCTCCAAACCCCTGGGAATCTGTGAATTTTAGGAAATGTTTGGTGGAGTTTTCTTTTTTTTTTTCATTTTTAAATTCTGACTTTTTATTCTTAATTTGACTTTTTATTCTTAATTTATTCTTAATTCTAAATTCTTCATTTTTAAATTCTGACTTTTTATTCTTAATTGCAAATGCACAAAAAATATTCTAAACATAACAATGGCCAATTGTCCATCATATGAGTTTGGTAGTGGTTAACTTTTCACTTGATAATTTTTCTTATGACCATCTGCAATCCCAGGGGTGCATTTTAGCTTGAAAATAGCAAGAACAAAACACCAAGAAGTCATGGTTTCTTAGTCCATTTGTCTAGCACACAACTCTCTTTATATATTATGTTCTCTGTTAGTACTCAAGAAATCCTTCACCATTAAAGCAGCTGCCAGTGGGGAATCGTGTACCTAAAGTCTTTCATGTTAAGTAGTTTTGGGCTTACAGTTCCAGTATCTAAAAGAAAAGTGTGAACAGAATAGAAGGGATAAAAGAGAAAGGAAAGTCCTTGAAGCCAGGGACTAATTCAACTCCGTATCATGCAAAATTCACTGGACATCCAACGCTGTCATATATAATGTGGTCCCTTCATAAATGTTCTTGATAATAGCCTGCTTAATTTTGAGTCCCAGATCTTCTGTGTAATACTAAAAAGGTCATTTCACATTTCTGAGCTTCATTTTCCTCATCTTTAAATTTGGATAACAATAATTCACCTCTCATAGGGTTGCTTGTGCTGGTTAAATGAGATAATACATGTAAAATTATTAGGCACGTTTTGGCAAATAATATTCAATGAATGCTAGTTATGACTACTGTCACTAATACTACTAGTTACCACAATCCTTTGAAACTCACTGTACTTGAGAAACACTCAAACTGGGATTCTTCAATTGAAGGAAACCTAGTATTTTAGTAACCAAATGTAATATATTATTTTATAAGCAAAGTTCCGGCCACTTTAGGTTGAGCCTCTTCAGCGCACTTTGGAAAGGTTATTTTCATCTGTTAACTGCCCCATTAGAGGGTGCAGTGCACAACAGCATGCAGTGAGGCTACAGGAGAGCACATAGGCATTTTTAAGCTTAGATGGGGCATGAACAGTGAGGCGAACTTTATTCTCACTTGATGAATCTGATGAAATGTCTTCTAGACTTTTGGAAGGCATTTTCCTAGCGGCACTCCTTTCCAAAGTTTTCAAAACAGGACTGGGTTCTTCTTCTGAACCTGTTATAAAACACAATCGATGAACACTGCACAATACCAAAAAAAAAAATCCTCTAACATATGGACATAGAAATGGTAGGTTGAAAAGAGACATTATGCTATGAGTTTCTACTTTAAGAAGCACTTATTTCACAGAAGAAAATAAAATTTCTCCACTATTAATATGCTCTTAAAAATAATTTTCCTGGTCAAGAAATATTTGCAAACGTAAACCCTACAGAAACAAGATTACCACATTAATAGAAATGTGATCTCTTAGTTGTTTACTCCTATTTTAGACATATGATTTGTCCTATGCCAGACATTGACTCTTCCCATTTAACATTCTAGCTTTTGAAGACAGCCATGAAATACTTCTAGGAGCATTAATAAAATTAATTCAAAACCGTGGAAGGCAGGATTCAGATGTTTAACATCTGTGTATAATTGGGTACACAGATGAGTGCATTCTCCAGATCGAAGGTTGTAGACTTTCTGGGTTTCATGATCTAGTATAATTTCCAATGAAATGTTGGGAAATGACATGGGATAGTCAAATTTTTATTTTAGTAAGGCAGTTTAAAGTTGCAGGAGGGAGGCCTCTATCATTTACTAATGCCATTATTTTATAAAAGGAATGGCTCCATCATGAATAAGCTTAAGTACTGACATTTACTACTGTTGTATTCTCAGTGCCTAGAACAGTGGCTGGAAATAAACACTTCAAAATATTTGCTGAATCAATGAGTGATTTGATTAAGGAATCAATCAATTTAAGAACCACTTCTCTAGACAATAATTTCCTGAAATACATTCCAGTTCTGCCTAGTACATTTCATAGCAAATGGATTCTAAGATGAATTAGATTTGGATGTTCTCTGTTCAAATTTAAAACGTTCCTTACTGCAGACCTTCTCTGTGCATAATGGCCCAGCATTTCCAAAAGTATTTGACTACTGAACCTTTAATTTTTCCCAAAGGAGCATAGTGAGGTATCGCTTAGTTAAGAGCTCAGCCGCAAGTCAAATGTGTTAGCTTGCTCCCCAAAATTACAGTACCCTTATAGTAGGTTTCTCTTCATTTTTCATCCTACCCCCACTGTAGTTTGCTTTAAAATAATAATTTAGGTTAGAGTATATAAACCTAAATTAAAATCATGACTATACCATTTTATACCTCTTAATTGGCTTGTAATTCTAAAATGTCTTCTCTGGGCTCTGTTTAGGTGATTTTTTTTTTTTTTTTTTTTTTGAGATGAAGTCTCACTCTGTAGCCCAGGCTGGAGTGCAGTGGCGTGATCTCGGCTCACTGCAAGCTCCGCCTCAGGGTTCACACCATTCTCCTGCCTCAGCCTCCCGAGTAGCTGGGACTACAGCCACCGCCACCATGCCCAGCTACTTTATTGTATTTTTTAGTAGAGATGGGGTTTCACCATGTTAGCCAGGATGGTCTTGATATCCTCACCTCATGATCTGCCCGCCTTGGCCTCCCAAAGTGCTGGGATTACAGGCGTGAGCCACCGTGCCCGGCCTAGGTGATTATTTAACACTGCTTTTTTAGATAGGCTTTTTGCTATTCAGTCAGTTATGCTGGGATACACATTAGATGATAGTCTCCAACATAACTGCAAATTTGCAAGCGCTCCTTCTCCTGTGGGTCAGTTTACCTAGCAACTCATGGGCAGTTTAGTCAGAGCCTACTTCAACAAGTTTAACATGCTGGCTTTATTCTTGCCATTATATTAATTGTTAATTAATTAAATTTATTTACTTTAGTGATTAAATAAATTTAGAGATTTAATTAGAAATTTATAAATAAATATGTATGGTTTTAGAGATTGATATTTCAATTTCTTTTTTTTTTTATTAACAACAAAATTTTTTAGAGGGGCTTTGACTTAACTGAATAGGATTAAAGGTGGATTCTTTGGTCAGTGTTTAAGAAGAGACCCTATAGCTACTTACAAAGGAATCCACACCTCAGAATAAGCCACTCAGTAAAGCTTATCTATTTTCACTGGAACCAAAAGGAGCTAAACAAATGACAAATTCTACTAAACTACAAGGAAGGCAATCAACACCAGTTGTGCAACTTTGGTTAAAATGTCCCAGCCAAAAAACATTCTCTATCATTTCATCATTTTAATCAGGTAGCTTCTCATTCCTATTTGCTCTGGGGTTTCTCTGCTACAATGTCCACATGTCGATTAAATAGCAAACTGAGACAAGCCCTGTGTTTTAGCCTGGCCGCCAAAACCAATGCCCCCACGTTCAGGTAGATGAATGTGGAGATTGATTCAGGTCATCAACTTAGCCAAGGCTGGAGCCAGAGAAATGTACCTGGCCAGGCAATGCCCTTAGGTGGCATCAGGTGAGTCGTCTGGCCAGTCATACTCTAGAAAGGGAAGATTGTGCATATAATTGAAAATGAGAGGGAGAAAGTGGCAACAAAAACACCACAGCACAAGGTATCTGAGGGAAGGAAAGTTCCAGCCTTGTATTTTGTCCCTAGCATTTAGCCACCACTGTGGTAAGATATTGCTCCTGAATGGGAAATTTGTGTCCATCTGTGGCATATCTTTGCCACAAATCTTACTAGACTTCTATAAAGGTTGCCAATTAAGGAAGAAATTCTAAATATTTCCAGGAGGAAAACTAGCTTAAATGTATTAAAGGTACTTTCCAAACCCAAAAAGTTATTTAAAAAGTATTTTTTGAAACCTAAAAATGCTATAGGTAGATTAATGAGAAGTCAACTCAGACTCTGAAACAGCCTTATAGGAAAGCTGTTTTATGTAATGCATTTGATTAAAAAATATAAATATTTTTTTAATTAAGAAAGGCTCAGGAACACAGAAGTGGTAAGAAGAATTTAACATCATTTAAGAATATTAAATTAATTCCAATTAAAAAAATCATCCTTTACATCAGCATTCCATAAAGCAGACTCATTGTGAGTTAAAAATGTTTAAATGCTCACTGGAAGGATTTCTCCAGCTCTCCACATTAGAACTGGTGTTTCCATCTGAAAAATCAGACTCAGAGAAACCTTCTTTTTCTTCCTCTTTCTCTTGTTTCTTATATGGCGATGCTAGAATCAATTCAACTTTACTTGTTTTTGTAGAGTTTTCTTTGTTCATCAGGAGAGGAATGGGTTGCCTGTTTCTGGACACACTAATTGCTTCAGAAGCCTCTCCAAAGCCAGGTTCCTGAAAAGTCCCTTGTCCCCCTGCAACCCCACTTTCACTGTCCCTGTCCTCTGGGGGATTTACAGTTTTAATGGTCCCTATTTCATGAGCCACATAAAGTTGTGGGGTTCCAGGGATCTCAACTCCACTTCTGGAACCACAAAAATCTACCAATAAACCAGTCACAAGTGCGTCTCCTCCCAACATTTTATCACATTGGTTGACTTGAGATTCCAAACCATTACTTTTAGCCTTCATTTCAGAGGTCTGTGAGGCTGCCCTGTAAAAATGGGGCACTGTCCCCAAGAACCTGGTCTGCTCTGACTGTGAGGACTCCTTCTCATGAGTTTCTTCTCTCACTGACACCTGGGGCTGATAAGGAGGAGCTTCAGTTATTTCTTTAAGAAGTTTCTCAAAACCAGCATCAAAAGCACTCTCAGTTATTAATGGAGCCTCAGCCTTTTCTACCGTTTCTTTTAATTCCTCAGGATGGAATTCAGAAGTGGCTCGCCTGGGCTCCTTTGTACTACCTATTAACTTTGATGGAGAAAGATTCCCTGTATCACTTTCATATTTTGAGGGGAAGGTTTCAGTTGCTTCCTTCAGTAGTTTTTCTAAGCCAGCACTGAATTCGAGGAACTCTGATTTGGGTTGAATAATTGTTTCCCTCACAATTTCTTCCACTTCCTGAGGTAGGGCTTTGCCATATTGAGCAACAATGGAAGCAAATGAGCTAAGTGTCTGGTCTGATAGAGACATTTGGGCAGCTAAATAAGATCCAACTTCATGAGTTTTATCAGGAACTACATTGGAGGAATAAAAATCCTTCCTGTCTGGAACTATGGTGTCCATCGTAGCCCATGGTGATATCACTCCTGGAGGATTTAGGGGGCTACCTACTGGCTGTACTGCTTCAGGAAATTCTGGGTTCACTTCTCCAGGACCTACTTCCCTTCCAGCTGGATAACTTAACCATACTTCTCTACACAGCTTCTGTAATGCAGCATTTACATCATTCAATACAGGTCTGGGTGGAAGAATGACTTCCTCTACAGTCTCCGAAATTTCCGTTTGAGAAGGGTGTACCCTAGCCTGGGGAAAAAGATGAGCATCCTGGGGAAAAAGCATATCTTGGGGAGGGTTGGCCACATCCCCAAAAGAACCCTTTCTGGAAAGCTGGGAAGTTGGATCCAATGGATGAGAATCTTCTGCAGCCATCTGAATCAAATTCTCTGTGCTTAGCTGGCACTCACCACTTTCAGCTTTCTTGGGGAGAACTGTATTTCCAAAAGTTTCATCTCTCACTGGAAAAGGAGCTAGTATTTCTCTCTTATCAGCTGAAGTATTGTGACTCTGTTCTATCCCTTTTCCAAAAAATCTTCCCTCTTCCGGCTTAGAGTGGGTTCCAGTGATAACGGGCGCCAACTTGGTTTGCAAGGGAGAGGGTGAAGTTCCAGTTGCTTCCTTCAGGAGTTTGTCTAGACTAGCATTCAAAGAGTTCTGTTTAACCTTTGGATCAACTACTGTTTTGTCAGCATGCTCATTAATGATCTTCTCAGGTCCTTTGACTTCTTCCTCAGTATCAGCAAAATCTGTTTTTTGAAGCCATGTCCTATTTTCAGAAACACTTGGTTCAAGCACTTGTTTTCCATGAACTTTTCCACCAGAGGGTTGAATTGCTGGTGTTGAGGCTTCTGAAAGCAGTTTCTGCAAGCTGTCATTAAAAGTGTCTTTGCAGTCTTTAGACAAAACATTGGTTTTTACTATGGATTCTTGAATCTCTTGGTGTGAGTAATCCTTTTCTTCCTTAAACACTGGAGTAACAATCCCTTCCATATTCTTTTCCACGTTTTCCTTTGATGACTCATTTCCTGGCAACTGATGAGTATACTTTCTAAGTGGACTCAAAGGAAATGCAATTTCATCTGGTAGCACCTGGAGTATGCCCTTGGAATTTAATTTCTCCATTTCCTCTCTTGCCATAACTTTTTTTGGGCTTAGAAGCACCTCTGCTTCATGGGTATTTTTACCTGATAATTTAATGTCGCTGAATTCCTCGTGTTTCTGCCTATTAAAAGGCACAGAATTTTTTTGGCTTGTTGTGGTAATATTCTTGTTATTATCCTTACTGTTTGAATTAGCTTCTAAGTTCCAAAACTTTCTCAAATTCTCAAACTGAGAGAGATTATAGACCTGTTCTGCATTGGGTTCATCCATTCTTTCTTTTAGGGACATAACTTTAAAGTTGGCATTTGATTCACGAATTAGAGGTCTGTCTTTCTCCAAAGGAGCACGTCGTTCACTCCCAACATTTGAGGGATGTTGCAGTGCTGGTAAAGTAATGTTTCTTCTAGAAGGCAAACTGTCTGCCACTTGTGATCTTTTTATAGGCTCATTTTTCTTATTCTGAAACAGAGACACTTTATCTGATTGCTCAGCTGAAAGATAGTTTCTGGATGGACCCGCTATTTGTGGCTTGGTCTCTTTAGATTTATTTGAGGAATAAGAATTGGAGAGCTGGGATGCTTGATCATCCTCATCTAGGACCACTCGTTTGGGAATGACCTGATTATATTCACTCTCGTCTGTAGATAAACTGTCCATGGATGATACACCCTGTGACTTCTTCACAGGCTGATATGCTTTAGCAGAAGATTGTTCCTGGCTACATGAAGATGTGGGTTCTTTATGAGTTATCTTAGCAGCAGCTTTCTCTCCTTCCCAAAAGGATATTCTGTCATTCACTCTTTTGTATTTCTCTCTCTGCACTTGGTTCTTGGGAACCTCACCAGCTTCTTCCTGGAATTGGACCTCAGGCTTCTTCCAAGGACAGCCATTGTTGGCAACCCCAGGTGTTGACTTAATATTCTCTGGCTCTAAGGAAGCTTTCAGGACATAGGTATTTCCTACTTTGCACTTTCTCTCTGCTTTCATGTTATCTTTCAAACCTGGTTCTTTGACAATTGTTGAAGAGTCAAAATTCACTTCTGAGTGTCCTCTATTTTCTTCATGAGCATGAAACTTGGGTTCTTCTTCACCCAAGTTGCCAATATTCTTAGTGTTGCATGGAACTTGGTTTTCTGCATCAGATTCCTTGAGAACACTGTAGGAATAGTTACTATTTGAAGGAGATACCCCATTCCCTTTTCCTGTGCTTTTTGAATCTTGGCTATAGTCCATATTTTTACTCCCTTGACTTGGGGTGCCATAGCTTTCAAATGGTTGCAATATACCTGGGCCTTCCTTTGGGGTGCCTTGTTGGGACAAATTCATGAATTTGGATTTGATATTCACATTATCTTGGCAACTTTCAGAAACCAGCATATCTCCCTCTACTTGGAATGCTGAGTCAGATCTCACAGGCTTCAATTCAATTTTGCTGGATAATAGGGTCTTTGAGCCATTTTCTCTTAAAGTAGTGTCATCTGTCACCAAGTCAATAGCAACCTGTGATTTTGAGTCTGTTTTTTCTTTGGACTCTATTCCTCGGGGATGTTGGAGGAATGACTTATTGTCATCTGAATAAGAACTTCTGTTAAACCAGTCTAGAACTTTAAATATGGAATCATCAGTTGACTTCTTTATCTCAGTGGCATATGGACCAGAACGTGAAGATGTCTTAGCTTTTAGAGCCGGGAGAGGAGGGGGCTTACCTTGCTGATGGTCTCTAGAACTGCCACCTGGCACCTGAGACAGCTCAGGCTCAACACAATGAGACAGTTCATCTGCAACATAGAAATACTTTTCTAAATAAGAAAAGAGCATGCTTAAAGAACTGTTAATCATTCACATCATCTTCTTTATAAAAGCACTTTGTATTTGCACTTTCTATACCAATAGCTGTTTATAACAGCATTTTTCAGGGGTTAAAATGTAAGTTGTCCTAATTAAGGTATTCTACCAAAGGTGCCCTATGACAGTAAAGGAAAGGAAATGTAGAGACCTGGAAGTACAGGGTATAGACCTAACCGAAAAATTTCTTTGTAGTTCCTTGTTTATTTTAAAAATACATGTGACTGTTGCATTCTGTTTCATGTTACATTTTATTTTATTATTTTTTTGAGATGGAGTCTCGCTCTGTTGCCTAGGCCAGAGTGCAGTGGCAGGATCTCGGCTCACTGCAACCTCCGCCTCCCAGGTTCAAGCGATTCTTCTGCTTCAGCCTCCCAAATAGCTGGGATTACAGCCATGCACCACCATGCTCAGCTAATTTTTGTATTTTTAGTAGAGACGGGGTTTCACCATATTGGCCAGGCTGGTCTCGAACTCCTGACCTCGTGATCCACTCACCTCGGCCTCCCAAAGTGCTGGGATTACAGTCATGAGCCACCACACCCAGCTCCATGTTACATTTTAAATGTTAATTTTCTCTTACTCTTAAATCTTTGTATAAAACTGACACTCCAGGAAGATACGCCATGCCGATTTTATGACTTCACCCATCCCCTGGCACATATCATAAACCCTAGAGAGGGCCTAAACCCAGGTTTGAGAAGCACAGACTTAAGTGATTTCAGGAGTTAGAAAAACAAGTTTCAAATAAGACTAAACAAGGAATTTTATCCACAATATTTAAATGGGACAATGAGGATATTTCCATTCCTGGGCCTTACTCCTGATGTATTGAATGAGAAGAATTTCTGAAGATTGGGCACAGTAATCTTTACTAACAGCTATTCTAGTGATTGTTCTGCATACCGGAGTTTAAGAACTGTGTTTTCAATCCAACAAAGATCAAAAAGACAAAGAAGGGCATTACATAATGGTAAAGGGATCAATGCAACAAGAAGAGCTAGCTATCCTAAATATATATGCACCCAATACAGGAGCACCCAGATTCATAAAGCAAGTTCTTAGAGACTTACAAAGAGACTTAGACTCCCACACAGTAACAGTGGGAGACTTTAACACCCCACTGTCAATATTACACAGATCAACGATACAGAAAATTAACAAGGATATTCAGAATTTGAACTAAGCTCTGGACCAAGTGGACCTAATAGACATCTACAGAACTCTCCACCCCAAATCAACAGAATACACATTCTTCTCAGCACCACATCGCACTTATTCTAAAATTGACCACATAATTGGAAGTAAAACACTCCTCAGCAAATGCAAAAGAATGGAAATAATAACAAATGGTCTCTCAGACCACAGTGCAATCAAATTAGAACTCAGGATTAAGAAACTCACTCAAAACTGCACAACTATATGGAAACTGAACAACTTGCTCCTGAATGACTACTGGGTAAATAACGAAATGAAGGCAGAAATAAATAAGTTCTTTGAAACCAATGAGAATAAAGACACAGCATTCCAGAATCTCTGGGACACAGCTAAAGCAGTGTTAAGAGGGAAATTTACAGCACTAAATGCCCACAGGAGAAAGTGGGAAAGATCTAAAATCAACACCCTAACATCACAATTAGAAGAACTGGAAAAGCAAGAGCAAACAAATTCAAAAGCTAGCAGAAGACAAGAAATAACTAAAATCAGAGCAGAACTGAAGGAGATAGTGACACAAAAAACCCTTCAAAAAATCAATGAATCCAGGAGCAGGTTCAGGTTTTTTGAAAAGATCAATAAAATAGATAGACCATTAGCCAGACTAATAAGAAAAGAGAGAAGAATCAAATAGACACAATAAAAAATGATAAAGGGGATATCACCACTGATCCCACAGAAATACAAACCACCATCAGAGAATACTATAAACACTTCTATGCAAATAAACTAGAAAATCTAGAAGAAATGGATAAATTGCTGGACACGCACATCCTCCCAAGACTAAACCAGGAAGACGTTGAATCCCTGAATACACCAATAACAAGTTCAGAAATGGAGGCAGCAATTAATAGCCTACCAACCAAAAAGTCCAGGACCAGATGGATTCACAGCCGAATTCTACCAGAGGTACAAAGAGGAGCTGGTACCATTCCTTCTGAAACCATCCCAAACAATAGAAAAAGAGGGACTCCTCCCTAACTCATTTGTGACGCCAACATCAACCTGATACCAAACCCTGGCAGAGACAACACAAAAAAAGAAAATTTCAGACCAATATCCCTGATGAACATTGATGCGAACATTCTCAATAAAACACTGGCAAACAGAATCCAGCAGCACATCAAAAAGCTTATCGACTACGATCAAGTCAGCTTCAACCCTGGGATGAAAGGCTGGTACAACATATGCAAATCAATAAAAGTAATCCATCACATAAACAGAACCAATGACAAAAACCACATGATTATCTCAATAGATGCAGAAAAGGCCTTCGAAAAAATTCAACAGCCCTTCTTGCTAAAAGCTCTCAATAAACTAGGTATTGATGGAATGTATCTCAAAATAATAAAAGCTATTTATGACAAACCCATAGCCAATATCATACTGAATGGGCAAAAGCTGGAAGCATTCTCTTTGAAAGCCAGTACAAGACAAGGATGCCCTCTCCCACCACTCCTATTCAACATAGTATTGGAAGTTATGGCCAGGACAATCAGGCAAGAGAAAAAAATAAAGGGTATTCAAATAGGAAGAGAGGAGGTCAAATTGTCTCTTTTTGCAGATGACATGATTGTATATTTAGAAAACCTCATCGTCTCAGCCCAAAATCTCCTTAAGCTGATAAGCAACTTCAGCAAAGTCTCAGGATACAAAATCAATGTGCAAAAAGCACAAGCATTCCTATACACCAATAATAAAGAGCCAAATCATATGTGAACTCCCATTCACAATAGCTACAAAGAGAATAAAATACCTAGGAATCCAGTTTACAAGGGATGTGAAGGATCTCTTCAAGGAGAACTACAAACCACTGCTCAAGGAAATAAGAGAGGACACAAACAAATGGAAAAACATTCCATGCTCATGGATAAGAAGAATCAGTATTGTGAAAATGGCCATACTGCCCAAAGTAATTTATAGATTCAATACTATCCCCATAGAGCTACCATCGACTCTCATCACAGAATTAGAAAAAAGTTTAAATTTCATGTGGAACCAAAAAAGAGGTTGCATAGCCAACACGTTCCTAAGCCAAAAGAACAAAGCTGGAGGCATCACGCTACCTGACTTCAAACTATACTACAAGGCTACCATAACCAAAACCGCATGGTACTGGTACCAAAACAGATATATAGACCAATGGGACAGAACAGAGGCCTCAGGAATAATGCCACACATCTACAACCATCTGATCTTTGCCAAAACTGACAAAAACAAGCAATGGGGAAAGGAAATATATTTATTAAATATAAATGGTGTTGGGAAAACTGGCTAGCCATATGCAGAAAACTGAAATTGGATGCCTTCCTTACACCATATACAAAAATTAACTCAAATAGATTAAAGCCTTAAATGTAAGGCCTAAAACCATAAAAGCCCTAGAAGAAAACCTAGGCAATACCACTCAGGACATAGGCATGGGCAAAGGCTTCATGACTAAAACACCAAAAGCAATGGCAACAAAAGTCAAAATTGACAAACGGCATCTAATTAAACTAAAGAGCTTCTGCCTAGCAAAAGAATCTATCATCAGAGTGAAGAGGCAACCTACAGAATGGGAGAAAATTTTTGCAATCTATCCATCAGACAAAGGGCTAATATCCAGAATCTACAAGGAACTTAAACAAATTTACAAGAAAAAAACAACCCCATTAAAAAGTGGGTGAAGGATATGAACAGACACTTCTCAAAAGAAGATATTTATGCGGCCAACAAACATGATAAAAAGCTCATTATCACTGGTCATTAGAGAAATGCAAATCAAAACCACAATGAGATACCATCTCACTCCAGTTAGAATGGTGATCATTAAAAAGTCAGGAAACAACTGATGCTGGATAGGATGTGGAGAAATAGGAATGCTTTTACACTGTTGGTGGGAGTGTAAATGAGTTCAACTGTTGTGAAGACAGTGTGGTGATTCCTCAAGGATATAGAACCAGAAATACCATTTGACCCAGCAATCCCATTACTGGGTATATATCTAAAGTATTATAAATCATTCTACTACAAAGACACATGCACACGTGTGTTTACTGCAGCACTGTTCACAATAGCAGAGACTTGGAACCAACCCAAATGCCCATCATTGATAGACTAGAAAAGGAAAATGTGACACATATACAGCATGGAATACTATGCCACCACAAAAAAGGATGAGTTCATGTCCTTTGCAGGGACATGGATGAAGCTGGAAACCATCATTCTCAGCAAACTATCACAAGATCAGAAAACCAACCACCACATGTTCTCACCCATAAGTGGGAGTTCAACAATGAGAACACACGGACACAATGAGGGAAACATCACACACCAGGGCCTGTTGGGGTGGGCAGGGGGTGGGGAGGGACTGCATTAGGAGAAATACCTAATGTAGGTGACAGGTTGATGGGTGCAGCAAACCACCATGGCATGTGTATACCTATGTAACAAACCTGCACGTTTTTCACATGTATCCCAGAACTTAAAGTATATATTTTAAAAAAATTAAAAAAAAAAAAAAAACTTGATTGTTGCTATTGAGAATTATCCTGACTATAAAGAAACTATGATAGGGTTCGATGCAGGCTTATTGAAGATGGCAGAGGGTACACAGCATGGTTTTTTTCTATTGTTTCTGTTTTTTTAAAAAACAGAAAATCATAAGAAATTATGATTATAAAACATTATGATTACTTCATGATCATATAGGTATAAAAGTAGTTTGAGGCATCCCCTGAGAGTGGTAAGACCTTCAAGACAATGCTAGTTAGCAGGGAAAAGCAGTACCTCATTGCCTCTCAACTCACACAAGCTGAAGGAGAAAGTGCCTTCAGAGCTTTTAAAGCCTAAGAACAAATGGCTGGAGGCCTGAGCAGGCCAAAGTCTGAGGCTTTTGCATAGTAAGGCCTCAAAGTCTAGTTTCCCATCCTTTGACACTAAGAAAGTGAAGATTCTCTTGAGATTACAAGAGAAACCGAAGTCTGCTAAAATTGTAATTAATAAATTTGCATTAGGTGAGTAATAATACATTTACCCTGTACAAAGGTATTAGCTAATGAAAGGAATTCTTTCTTACTCTATTCCACCTTGATTTAACTAAAAACATTGTCATTTGTTTAAATAATTGATACTGTTATATATATTTTAGGGTAAAGCATAATGGGCCAGAAACTGTGCTATCCTGGTACTTTTAGTTATTGGTGATTGAGGAAAATCTCCAAGCCCATTAAGAGGTATAAACATTTCCAGTGGCATCTGTCTGAATTGTAGATGGAATGCCTAGAAGGTTAAATTGGGCTTCTACAGGACTAGCTGGCCTGGGCATACCAAGTTTTTATAATCTAGTAGTGACAATTCTCTTACCAGCAGGGCTTCTGGGTAATATAGACTCAAGCCTTGTTAATTCTGATGATTTATCTTTGGGTTCATTGATGGTTGATGAATTCTCCATGGACTGTGGTCTTGCAGTTAAAACTTCTGAATGAGAATGCAGCCCATTAATTGGAAAAGAACCAGAAGTCATTGGCTGATGTATCTCACTTTTTGATACATTTGGGCTTGAGGTTGATTGATGAAAAAGCAAAGGCTTTCTGTATTGAGAAGGCTTAGGGTCACTCTGAAACTCTTCTGTGTCCCCTGCATCTTCCGTTCCATTTTTCAATCTGTCAGATTCTAAAACACTAAATTCTCCTACTTCCCGAGCATGGATTAACCCAGGACTCTGTGGAAGCTCATCCTTCACTGCAGAGAATCTCACATGCTTTAATGGTTCCAGGGAGTTTGGGGAAGAGTTGTCTTCTAAAGAATGCTCCTTCTCAGAAATTCTCTCATGGATGGTTAGGCCAGGTGACACAATTTTGCTTTTGGGTTCAAAGTTGTGATTATAACGAAGGGTTTCTGAGTCTGTGCTACTGGAACTGGAGTTGCGCTTGAGGATCCCTCTTGGAGCCCCTCTCGCTTTAAGGGAGTCTGTCCTCTGTCTAGGAAAAGACTGGTTATCATCTTTGTTTAAATCAGTCGATTTGTAGATCATCTTCCTGGCTTTGGGGATTGGAGCCTTGATTTGGGACCCATTTGAAAGGCCTGGCAAAGTCTGCTTTGATTTCTCTAACTTTTGGATTGAAGTATCTGTGACAGTTGACTTTTCTTTTGACTCTGACAATTCAGCTGAAAATTAAAACACAGTAGGTGATATATCATATGGAGAGTAATATATAATTTAAAATACCTGTCATAAACTTAACCTACACTTAGTAAAACTATTAAAATATTAAAGACAGTAAAGTATGTAGCACAACTACAGGCCTAATGTGAAAAAGCCTTTAAAAATTCATGCATTGGAGCACAGAGGACTTTTAGGGCACTGAAACTACTCTATGATACTACAGTGGTGGCCGCACACTATTATACATTTGTCCAAACCCATAGAATGTACACCACCAAGAGTGAACCCTGATGTAAACGATGTACTTTGGGTGACAGTGATGTCTCAGTGTGGTTCATCAGGTGTAACAAATGTACCATTCTCATAAGGAATGTTGATAATGAGGGAGGCTATGCCTGTGTGGGGAGAGGGTGTATATGGAAAATATCTGTATCTTTTGCTCAATATTGTGAACCCAAATCTGCTCTAAAAAATAACATCTATTTGAAAAATCATGTATAAACTTCATTGCACTGTACATTTAAGATTACTGTGCTTTATATAGTTTGTGATTATTTTATACCCAATACAGAAAGTTTTTTTAAGAATGAAAAGAAAATTTCTCAAAAGAGGCTTAAAGAAAAACATAGAAGTCACTTAACTTCACCTGCAGAAAACAGAAAAGGAAATTCAATTTAAAAAAATAAAACCCCATTACCTAACACAAAATTTATTTTGTCAAAAAGTTAAAAACAGGCCAAGCACAGTGGCTCACACCTGTAATCCCAGCACTTTGGGAAGCTGAGGTGGGTGGATCACTTGAGTCCAGGAGTTTGAGACCAGCCTGGCCAAAAGGGTGAAACCTCATTTCTACTAAAAATACAAAAATTAGGTGGGCATGGTAGAGCAAGCCTGTAGTCCCAGCTACTCAGAAGGCTGAGGCACAAGAAGCCCTTGAACCTGGGAGGCGAAGGGTACAGGGAGCCGAGATTGCACCACTGCACTCTGGCCTGGGCAATAGAGTGGGACTCCATGGCCAAAAAAAAAAAAAAAGAAAAGAAAAGTTAAAAACAAACATCTAACATGTTCCAGTGATTTTTTTTTCTACAAAATATTTTATGTAATATAAAACGTGCCCAATGGAAAGCATTTTAATATTCAAACGGGCTAATTGAAAACCCCAGCTCCACTGTTTGTTAATTTTCTACCCCTAACCACTCTTTAATGCTTGTGGAATCTTCTTCAAGTTGCTTTTGAAGAGATTGAAATGTTTAGCATTTCCTCTTAACAGTATATAAAAATGATAACATTCCATAGCAGGCTGACTTACATCAATTGAGCCACAAACCTGATCAAACGCTTTTGGGCGGCTGGGCTGAGAATTACAGATTAGAGGATCATAACATTGTCAACAGGCTTTTTCTTCTTGAGGCAAGCCCTTTTAGACAGAACTTTGTGGACACACAGTAGGCATCTAATAAATACTGTTAAGTGGAAGACTGAATGTCTTGGGTCAAAAAATCTCCCAATTTACTGATGAGGGAATCCAAGACACAATGGAAGTCACGTAACAAGTCGCAGCTCTGAGACTGGAATGTGTGAGCTATCAGTTTCTCAAATTTCTACTTCCTCTCCCTCAGGAAGGAAACCAACAAGCACAGTAAAATAAGAAAACCATCAGGACTTTTCACTTTCTCTTGGAAGTTATTTGAGTGAAAGGAACTCTGAGAATTTCCCTTAGTCCACAGATAACAAAGATAAAAATATCAAGTTCACAAAAATAATATTTACCCTCTTTTGAAGTCTGAAATAAACCAGTTCTTCCATTTTTTGACTGTTCATTTTTAGTTTGTTGCGACAAGTGACCTTCTGGCAACTTGGAGCTATTAAACGGATTCTTCCTCTGCTGGGGACAAATATTGTTTATTAAACTTATTTTAAATGTCATGACAGCAACTCAGTGTTGGCAAATGCCTATTATCTTCAATTTTGATAGTTTTATCCCATAAACTCCATTATTTGGCGTGTTTGAAAAATAGTTGTCCTGATTAATGTGCTTAGCACAGAATTACCATATACGCCATTTAAAAATTATATAAAATATATGCAAAGCCAGAGTCCTACAAAGTTCGCTCAGAATCAGACACTTAAATCAAAATCCCACATTTTACAGGTGAAAAAACTTGGCCCTGGATACAGCAAAGACCAGATCAAGGTCAAAGGAAACTTGGGTCTGTAATCAGGTCAGAGTCCCACCAGTGATTCTTCTACCATACCAGACTCTCAGTGTGCTAGATCACAAGTGTACAACATACAACTGTAATTGACCTTTCCTAAAGATTTTGAAGACATTTTAGGTATCTTGAAGTGCTTCACAGTCATTATTATTATCACCAATTCTAATGATAAAAATGGTATCAATAGAGGTTTTAAAAATTAATATAGGACTCAATAACAATGTTTACTGTCTACAGTTTAATAAATTAGCAATGCTCTCCCAGAAGCAGATCTCTAACAGAGATTTAGGAAGCTATGCATAGGAATACAGGAATAAGGACTGACATGGAACTAACAAGCCTTATTCCATATGCTAAAAAGCAGCAGCACCAAATAGCTTCAGACTTTTTACCCTCTAGGGCAAGAAATCTGGGTCTTCAGCAATGCAGTGACATGGTATCCATCCACTTTTTCCACCATGAGAGTGACTTCTTAAACTAAATAGTGAAAATTACCTGTATTTGGTACCAAAAAACTGTACTACAAAATTCTCTTTGTTTTGTGGTGCTTTGACACAATGAGGAAAAATGGCACTCCTAACAAATACGAGATTTTCAAAATCTGGGCTCAATCTACCTTCTCTGGAGACACATTTGGTTTCCTTGTGTTTTCCTGGGACATATCAATCACACTGGAAGCTAGATTTACCACACGGGAACTGCAAAAGAAACAATAATTCAGAGAATAAAACCTCACCTTTTCAGGAATCATAAATTATGCCTCTGAAGTGGAAAGCTATCAGCAGGCTAGTAGAGGAAGCTGGTGCAGAAGAATAAGAAGGATTCTCTAGAGAATGATTCCCTATCCCAGGGACAGGACAGTGCCAGAATGAGAGTAAGGCAAGAGTGAGTGGAGACAAGTGAGGTGAGCAGGCTCCCTCCAGAACCACCACACTCTTGGCTGTTGATTGAGAAGCGCAAAAGAGGGTCATGGAGGCCTTGGGTGGGGAGAGGAACAACCTGCTCAGACTTCCTGTTCCAGTGGTCTTGCCTCAGGCACAAGAGGTGAAGTCGCTATTTGCTGAAGCCTTCGTGTCCTGTTACCACCACCAGTTCTCTCAGTGGCATCACAGAGTCAGGAGCTTGGAAAACACCTTAGTTCGTGGAGGTAGGGGTAAGATTCCTGCTTTTCCCCATGAAGCAAGGAACCAAAGGCCTGGAGAGGAGGGAAGCAATTTGCCCCCAAGGCCACAGAACCTCAGCCAAGATTATTGTCACTAAAACCATGGGCTAGATGTTCCTGCAGCCTCATTTCTTTTCTTTATCTCTGTACTTCAATTGCTATTTTTACACAATTACTCCCAAGAAAAGGCTGAGCTCTTGAAGAAGCCATTCTTCCTTTCATTACTCTCCTCATTGTTCCAGAAAGGCATTACAGCAGATGAGCAGAAGGATATAAAATACAGCCTGATTACATAGAGGCAAGAAAGGGGGAAATAGAGGATGGGAAGGAAAGGGGAGGGAACAGAATAGGAATGTATAATGGAGCCCGAATTAAGGCTAATAGACACATTACAGGAGTCCTCCATTCCCATAATAGGTGTGCACAAACTTCAATCAAGCTATCTAGAAACAGTGAAAAAAGAAACCTAGTCACTGGTATAATTCAGTCTCTATATAATAAAAACAACCAATAGCTCGGAACCAGAAAGCAATTTCTCTTGAATGTCATTTTTAGAAGCCAGTGGGTGATATGAGGGACAACATCCCTATAGTCGATGCTATGCTCAGTTTCTCAGAGTGTTCTGCGTTATCTTCCTTAGTAAATAAAGGAGTCACATAATCAGAAGACCTGAGCCAAGTGCTGATGGTTGGGGGTCTCTATGGAACACCTATCTTTTCCCACCATCTTTCTCCTTTCCCCTTCCCACTCACCAAGCCCAAAGGATAAGCAGAGTGTCTATATCCTTCTTCAAGTGCTGATGGTTGGGGGTCTCTATGGAACACCTATCTTTTCCCACCATCTTTCTCCTTTCCCCTTCCCACTCACCAAGCCCAAAGGATAAGCAGAGTGTCTATATCCTTCTCCCTCTGCTCCCTGGAATTCTAGTTCCTGTGCCTCCAGGCCGCCAGCCTCAACAGCCCATATTGCAAATCATGTAGTCCCTACCTCCTAGAGATGAGGTCTCTCCCTTACTGAGCTGTATCTAGCTATGTATTTCATGTCTACTATGCAACCTCCTCTGTGTATACATATCTTACCTCGCATAGTAAAGTGGGAGATCCCTCAAGAGTATCTCAAACATCTTTATATCCCCTGCAGTGCCTTGCACAGTGCCTGGTACATAACTGGTGAATGGCTAAATAAATGAAGGCCAATTGAGCCAGTGCCAGGAGAAGCAGCAACAGATAGTAAGCAGGAGGCTGGCTTTTTTTTTTTTTTTTTTCAATCCATGTTATTTGCCAAACTACAGTGAGGCAGACTATTTAGGTATTAAACAAAATGTCTGTTTCCACTATTCGGAAAGAAAAAGAGAGGAAGAAACAAAACAGTCAGAACACATAGTCAGACACTAAAATATTAGAAACACACAGGATTCATTCAGTTACCTTGTGGTTGGGATAGGGGCAAACTGGGATGAGGGGGGATACTCAGTTAAAGTTTACAGTCTGCTTAATAGGCAAAAGTTAAAACAAGAGTCTCATTTCGTCAAATTTTGTCTGAAAATGCAGCTACTTCCTAGTAGCTTTGTTTCTCTCAAGGGATACTATAATGTTTTGCTTGTCTGTCTTTTATTGGGCAATCAGTACTGCAACCACCTTATTCTCAATTGATCCTTGCATCATCTCTATGTTACCTATCATTTTATCTATCATTCTCTCCATCTCACTTATGAAAAAACTGAGGTTCACAGAGGTTAAGTAACCTGCTTGATGTTACAAAATTGGCAAAAGAGCTGGGGATTTGAACCCAGGTGTGTCTGACTCCAAAGACAATCATGGTAATGGCTAGGCTATACTGCCTCTGGTTTCTTGCATTAAAGCAGTGGTTTGTGGCAAGAGGACTGGAGGCAAGTCTGGGTGATTCTTCCCTCCCAGGGACTCTCACATGTGTCTCTTCTTTTCTACCTCTACTGACACCTCCTTTATTTGTGTCAACTCTATTGGCCTCACATTTGGCTTCCTGACTCCCAAGTTCCACTCTCCTAAACCATTCTACATTCTACCACTACGCTGCAGTGGTCCAAAATGCAGCTTTGGTGGTGTCTCTCTTCTGTTCATTACCTTTGCAGGATCCTCAAGGCCTGTGGAATGAAGTCTGAACTCCTTGGCAAGGTACCGGAGACCATCTACCGTCTGCCCCAATACACTTTCCCATTCTTCCTTTCTGTTGACCTTTCATACCAAACAAAATGGTCAATCTACTTACTGCCCCAGAAACTCACCTGACTCTGCGATTTCCACTTAACCTATTCCCCAGTCCCTCCCTGTAAGTGTTCTTTTTGCTTTCTTTGTCTACCCAAATCGTCCCTATCCTCTTCACGCCCAGTCCAAATCTCACCTCTTATATCAACCTGGCTAGCAGTATGTCTCTCTTGCCTCGATTATTGCAGCACATTTTATTGGTACTTTGGATTAGGAATTTCCTTTCTTCCTGGCACTATTTGCTATCATGTGGTCATATCTTCATAAATCGGTGCATTATTTTTCCTAAGAGAATACAGAATAGAGCCAGATACTGTGTCTTCTGTTTCTTAGAATTCCTCTCAGAGGGTAGCAGACTGTGTCCTGAATATAAAAGATACTCCATACATTCCACATGATAAGATTTTTAAACTATGAAGCAAGCCAAATTCCACACCCTGTGTTCTGTAACTTTCCCTCAGGCACTCTTCAAAAAAGGAACTGCAACATTAGAAGCAGCACTCAGACAGAATTAGTTTACTTTGTTAAGAAGATTATTAAAATATTAGACTATGGTATTGGCATCAGGGTGCCCCTCCTAAAAGCATCTTCATTTTAATACAAGTCTTTGAAATCTTAACTAAAAAGAATAAATAACATCAGGAAGGGCCACTGGGTGAAGAGGTTTTACAGCCGTTTTAAAATTATACCACACAGGCAGCTGCCTGCTATACCCAGCCACAAGGTGCTTCTATGCACATGCAGTCATTTAAAAAAGTTTTTTAACCTTCACCAGCCTTTCTCTCTAAAACAGTTAAAAATAGTAGCAGATATGCCTTTTTCTGAGGTTTTTTGTTTTTGTTTTTTTAGGTTAAATGTTGTTTATAGAACCAAATTCTACAAGTGTTGTTGACTTGTTTTTTGTTGTTTTGATCTTGCCCTTTGTACTGTGAGTTCCTTGAGGGCTCAAGCTGTGTCTCATCCTCAGCACCCAGAACTGTGCTGGCATGTGTTGGCACTTAATGAAGCATGAACAAATGAGCAAACAAATGAAGAAACAGCTCAGAGATGGAGTGAGGGAAGCAAATTAGAAAATATCTTATCTGAAGCACTTCAAGTCAGTATTTTCTTTTTTTTTTTTTTCTTTTATTATTATTATTATTATACTTTAGGTTTTATGGTACATGTGCGCAATGTGCAGGTAAGTTACATATGTATACATGTGCCATGCTGGTGCGCTGCACCCACCAACTTGTCATCTAGCATTAGGTATATCTCCCAATGCTACCCCTCCCCCCTCCCCCCACCCCACAACAGTCCCCGAAGCGTGATGTTCCCCTTCCTGTGTCCATGTGTTCTCATTGTTCAATTCCCACCTATGAGTGAGAATATGCAGTATTTTCTTTAAGTAAAATATTACTTGTGAGTATACATAGTTCTCCACTGTTCCCACAGTTCAGGCTACAGAGTTGTTGAACACGCATATAAAAGTATGAGGCATTTTTATGTCACAGTGAAACTATTCCTTCTACAACTGATATGAGTAAATCTGAGCTCTTATAGAATTAAGAATTATTATTTTAAGAGCTCAATATAAATGACTTTGTAGGCCAGGCCTCCAAGAAATGAAATCTTCACATTACTAGATTTGCTATCAATCCTAGGAAAAAATATCAGATGCATTATCTCAGATTGGCTCATCTCTACCCTGCCTTTGGGAGCAAGCTAGGTACCTTACACTCATCTTAATACTAGGGGTAAACGAAATAGCTAATCCTTCTGGGAGAGGGAAATTAATATCTACTAAAGACTTTCAGGAAAAAGAGCATTGTGGGGGAAAACTAAGAGCTAAAGATGTGGCTTTAATTGATTGGTTCCTATTCAACAGACGGTAAGGAGACTGGTGTCAGAAGCATCCCTAAGGCACAGGCAATGAAGCACAAAGACTTACCAAATAGTGTTTTAATTCTACCAAAAACAAAGTTAGGTGTAAATGTACAGTTTTTCTTGCAAGGAAATTTATCATTTTCTTGCCATTTTACAGGTAAGTGCCCAGAAGAAAACCTGCCAATGCCATGGACTGAAATACCACAGTGAAAGGTTGATCTTGTTCCCCCTGAACTCATCTGGGAGACATTCTCTAGAGATGTTTGATTACTAGCCATTACAAACCTCTGCAGCGGCCAAGCCTCCTTACAAGCCAAGGACAGGGCGTGGCCACGCAGAGGTTTATAGGCTACCTCCTGCAGTCTAGTTCTCCATCTTGAATGTTCTTCTTTCATAGCTATGCAAATCTGAGAGGGCCCTCAAATTCTCCTCTATTTTTCTATAATCGCCAGGGCTTATGGGGACACTTCTGAAGTGAGAGCTTCTTAGTAAAACCAGAACAGACCTACTTTGATAGTCAGGAAACATTATACCTCATTTATGGACAGGGTCCTGACCTTCATGGGATGAGTCTTCATTCTGTACTCCCCACCTTGGCTCAGCCATGTCCTGTGGATTACTGTGTACATATTCAACAGTTATTTTCTGTTGTGGGGGGCACACAATGTGCTATCAGCATATCGTTCATGGACCAGTGCCCATCTATGCACTGTTTGTCACTGGTTCACAATGAGATAAGTACAGAAACGGAGGCTACGTGCTGAAGAACTATTTATAGCAAACATGATTGATGGGCTTATCTTTTGTATGCCACTGTTTTTTTCTGTATTTTATTTTTCTAGTATTTATTTTCATTATATTTTACAAAAGATATCAATCTGTGATGATTAGAAATAAAAACTTTAAAATGAAACAAAACTAGTCCTTCACTACAAAGGGTTTATGAACTGCTGGTCCAACCAACATTGCCCACCTGAAAAGTCTGTAACCAGAACTAGAAATGTGAGCATTCAGGGTTTTCCTTTTGCTACTCCAGAACAAGCCTTATTTTCTTCTCCTCTGCTCATAAACCTCTCTGCTTCCTTGTACTCCAGATGCAAACAAAGGTGAGTGCAGAAAGAATGCAGGCAGCTGCCAATGCTTGACTACATGCTGGGTACCCACAGTGTTTTACTTTTTCATGTGTGGGACCCCACAGAATCATGCCCACAACAGAAAGAAAGATGTTGCCACAGAGCCTATTAGCAGAACTCCAGAAACTACAATAACCAGCCTATCACCTTACACTCCCCAACTTCTGACTCCTGGCTAAGAAAATACTGACAGGTATTGAGTCATTCTATTAAAGTTCACTTAGTCTAAAAGTACAGGCCCCAAAACACACTTAACACACCCAGTTCACAAAGGTTAAAGTATAGGTAAGAAACAATGCAGGAACTTGATACTGAGTAAGGTAGTAGTTTCTAATATTGAAAGAAGGAAGTAAAAAATAGCTCATTCTAACTTTCTGGATAATTACCACCCATGGCATGCGTTATAGGATTGGCCTTTAATGAGCAAAGCATCCTGGATACGTCTAACATCTTTATTCTTGCCTTCTCAACCATACTTCATCCGTAAAATAATAACAATTTTCATGCCACCAGAAAATGGCCAATTTTCTTTCTTCCTGAGAAATGCTGAGTGATTCTCATACCTTGTTTCATTTAATCTCACAATATACTGGTGAGGAAATTCTGTTCTGATTTACAGATGAGACCTGAAAGACTTGCCTGAAGTCACACATGGAATACAGAAAATAACGGAGATGCTAATTTTGAATACTATGTTATTAGCCTCAAGTTGAGGAAGAGTGGGAGAATACCCACCAGCCCCATGGTTCATGAAGAAAAAGTTAGGCTATGAGGACAGTGGCACCTCTGACCCTCAGGTCCATTGAGATAGAATAAGTTCCTGGAAGAAGGATGGAAAGTTTGACCCAGATAAAATGGGGCAATGAGCTATTTGTCTCTGATGCTCCCAAATCATCTCCTTTCCCCTTCTGTGGCACCTGCTCCCTCCTCCCTCAGCTGGTCAGTGCTCTAGTGCTCCCCAGTCCCCATCAAAGCCAGCTCTGAAGAGCTTCTCTCAGCTTCTTGGTGATAAATATAAATAACTATGTTCTCTCTCTTTGTGTTTCTTTAACATGACAATATTTTAGGTCTTATCTTTCTTTATGAAGGAAGGCCTTGATTCCATTAGAGAGATTATAGGCAGGTGGCAAGTGGGGAGTCACCCAGGGGGACAGAATAGTGTGTCCTTCACACTCTTTCCTGGGCTTCCTGAAATATCTTATATGTAGGCAAGAGCTCATGCTTCCATTTCTTGAGCACTTATTACGTGCTAATGGGCTGCACTGGGAATTCTACCTTCATTAGTTAATTAACTTCTCAGTAATTCTGCTAGCAAACTATTAATATTATTGCTCTCATTTTAAAGCTGAGGAAATAAAAGTCCAAGGAGTTAAGTCAGTACTACTGTAAGGTCACATTATCAATTAGTGACTACTATTAAGGTGTTTTATCCCCAGCCAAGATGGCCTCTACAGATACAAAAGAATATTACAAATAGTCCCAGAGGGGAAACAGTGCAGCCTGCCATTCATGGGAAACAGAATGATCCCCTTTCCAAATGGGAAATAGATAAATAAAGGGTACCCTTAGAGTACCCATAGAGTCAGTATTCCATTATCCACGTGATATAACTTTACTCATATTTGACTTTAAAATGTCTATGGTACTCATATCATATACCCTCCCTGACACCTATAAACTATGCTAGAAATATCCCTGTTCCCAGGTGCCTCAGCCTTAGACCCTAATTCAGTGACATCCCACCAGTAAATTCATCAACGTCATCCCATCTGGAGACTCTGAATTGAACTAACTTAATTGAGGAGCTACAGGTAAAAGGCAACTGCCCCTCTCAGTAAAGGGTAACAACTATGCCCTCAAGAAACAGACACCCATGAGAAGATCCTTAAATACCTAAAAACAAATCATTATGGCTCAAAAGGTTTATAGCAATGTAGCCTCACAATTGGCTGCATCTCAGCAAAGAGGTACAAATGTACATTTTGATTGGTCGGATAACAACATGTAGGAAAAACACCAAAAAACCCCAAGACTATAATATTGAAGATAATCTATATCCTTAAGAGGCATTTACTGAGTATCTATCATGCCAGGTATTCTACATACCTTATCACTAATTCTTGCCATACCTTTTCAGGTATATATTATTGTTCCTAGCTATAGTTAAGAATATAGACTCAGAAAGGTTAAATGTCTTGCCCATAGTCAAATGGCTAATAAATGGCAGATTCAGGAATTGAATTCACATCTATCTGGTTCTTGTGCTTGAGCTTCTTCCATTGCACTAGGCTGTTACAATCTGATCATAGTTTATCTTTTCCCTGAAATGACTTATTCCTTGATATTCATTTTGAAGTACCTCTTCATTCTACTCTAAGGAGAAATCCATGGGAGAAATAAAAACAGCTCTTGCTAGTGCTGGAAGAAATCACCAGTTAACATTTTTATTTTATTTAAGATGTAGATTTGTTGGAAATTCTGGAAGCTGAGAAAGAGTACCACTTGGGCTTCATCTGCATCGGGGCCCAGAATTCTCTCATACACTGCCCCTTCCCCATGCCCATGACCCCAGTCTGGCATTTGTACTCATAGCCTGCCATTCTGCCCATGTGACACCCCAGGCCATGAAAGCCACATGCAGCAGCTCTCCCAAGAAGCTTTGCCTTACCTCGGGCTTGCTGGTGCTGCATCTTCTTCTGGCTCTTCTACAACGCCAGTCAGCTCTGGAGGAAGGAAAGCATCTTTGTTGACATTATTCACCCAGCTTTCCTTTGCCCCATTTGCTCTGTCTTTACTCTGCTCAGCTGAAACAGGAAACAATAAAGACAGGAAGGTTATCTCTCACCTCCATGACCTACAACTCTCTTATCAGCTCTTATCACTAAAGGCTTGAACCTGAACCTCAGGCCTTCCCAGTGTCAAGGCAATCACTGGGTCTAAGTAGTTGATCAGAATTACATCTAAGAGAGAAGTCAGTAAATTCCCACGACATTAGATTTCCCCAAGCAGAGTCTCCTGAGAGAATGAGCATACCTTTAAATATGCGAGTAACTCCAGAGACCATTAAAGCAAAATTCTGACTGCCTCTAGGTTAATCTGAACTGAGTTGGCGTCAGGTCTAAATGTGCGTGGCCAGGGGATGCTCAGGGCAGGAAGTCCTCAGTGGGATAGAAGCACCATCATTACCAAGCATTTACTGAATAGCTACAATGTGTTCAAATATCTTGTATGTGCTCTAAGATACAAAGGGGAACAAATCATTATGGTCTAGGAATGTCTTCCTCCGCTGCCTTCTCCTCCTCCCCACAGTCTCTACAAATCCAAAACTACATACTCTTCAATCCTGGCTCAGACGTCAGAGCCCCCATAAAACCTCTGTGCTCCTGCTTCAGAAAATAACTTCTTTTGCCTCTGAACATCCAGCACTCACTCTTTACCTGAACATCTCTGATAATTAGCATCAACTGAATGATAACTAACTACCAGGCACTATGCTGAGTTCTTTGCATGCATTATTCTATGAGGTGAGAGCTATTTTCCAAGTATGCAGATTTGAAAATTGAGGATCAAAAAGTTCAAGAAACTTGCCTAAGGCCACAGAGCCAGTAAGTGCCCAGAATACTTTCATCAATATTAAGGATGAAGCAGTGCTGGAGCTTCCAGTTTCCAAATACCCACATTCCAGGAAAGTATCCCCCCACAGGTCCTGTTACATGTAAGTCTAGTTTCTTCAACTGCAAAATGGAGTCACCTGGTACTAACCAGTACCCCTCAAGATTTCTGAAGGTCTGGGTGATTTTGAAAAGCAAGAGGGCTACAAACAATGCACTGTACATACTAAGCAGTCAGTCCTTATCTGCAAGGAGTATGGCACTAATTCAGAAATATTTTGAAATCCTGGCTCTGCCATTTGCCAATTATATAATCTCGGGCAAGTTACTTAACTTCTCTGAGCTTCATATGTCCCATGTATGGAATGGGGGAAATAATGCCTACCTTACAGGATTACTGCAACAATTAGAAATAATAGAGATTGAATGCCTATCCTATATTAGATGCTCAAAAGGTGATAGCTATTTTCCTTATTGAGTACAAGGTAGACCTTGACAGGGCTTTACATGGACTAAGCCAGAGTTAATTAGAGAGAAGGCAACCAGTAAGTATTTAATGAACTCAACAGAATTTTAAACAAGCCCTCAAAATATTGCCTTCGCCAGGCATGGTGACTTATGTCTATAATCGCAGCACTTTGGGAGGGTGAGGCAGGAAGATTGCTTGAGGCCAGTAGTTCGAGACCAGCCTGGCCAAAATAGTAAGACTCTATGTCTATTAAAAAAAAAAAGACATAAAAATAGTGCCATGATATAAGGAATATGCACTATCATAGTAACACCCCTGGCCACAGAAACCATGCTACAAGCCATTCTGGGGTGGGATGCTGGCTGCCTTTGCCACTTTTAAATGGGCATTGTCATGATAGTATAAATCCCATCAATTCAGTAGATGGGCGGAGAAGTAAAGATTTCCCCCCAAACCTTTAGGCAAAAGTGGGTTTTTGGTTGGTTGGCATTTTTATTTCGCCCCTCTTTTGACTTTCACTTTTAAATGTTACTATTGTAGGCCACAGGCATGACAGGCAATGAGCAGGTGAAGAACCAATGCAAAAGTGTTTTAAAACTCCTATGTTAGCTAACAGGCTCTTGAATGGTATCGCTGTGGTCCACAGAGAAGGCTGGAGTAGGTAGCAAGGAGATGCTGTGTCAGCTACTACAGCCTCAAAACAAAGTTGATGTCTGTCTGGACTTTAAACTTGTTCCTATACAGCTTAATTTATTTTTGTTTAATCAAATAAACAAGAAGGTTTTTCCATTAAAAAAATGCCTTTACGGTCTCTTAAATAATGTACTTGGTTAATTAAGAAAGTACTACCATGTGTTAAGATCACTGAAGAGAGAGGCTGATATCTTTTTGTCTAAGCCCTTCATTTTACTCAGAAGATTCTGAATCTTCAGAGTTAAAAGCCAAAGAAGAGGTGGTAGATCCCTTACAGGCCCCAACTATCTATGCTACTATAATTCAACAGGGCACCTAAAGGGCTTCCTATGTTCCTCTACACCACACTGAGTCACTTAGCTCTGTCCTCATCCATCCAAATCCAAGGCAAGGGAAATTTAAACTAGAGGGCCACATGTTATGAAAAGTGTACATCCAAATGATTTCCATCAGCAGATTTCTGACACCATTCCCTTCTCCCCGCTCCTCCTTCCCAAATGAATGCTTGTTGTAAATGCACTAGCCAAGTCAACTCACCTGCTACCTGGGGCCTCTTCTTTCTCATAGATGCTCTGATGATATCTGTACCATGGATTTTGTCCCTGTGCCTTTTTGCCTTGGCTTCATAAAACCATTGGCCACTCATATTCTTCAGCTGCTGGTCATCCTTAATTTTTTCAGGCAAATGTCTACAAAAGGAAAAGAGCTTTAGTTTGCTGAGAACCCACAGTAAATAAATGAGTTCATTGTGACACCGCATAAAGACATGTGTAAACATACAGCTAAAATGAAGCTTTAATATTTCAGATGATCCCAGAAACTTCCCAGATGACTAACAAATGTATGTTCACCTTTGAAAAGTCAGAGAAGACAAGGCCAACATTTTTTCAAATAAAGGTTTAATCCACGATTCCCGTATGATGCCTGAAATTTCTCAAGAGCAGATTCACTTTTTGGCTGCATTCTTCAGTGTCTGCTGTTCAAATGCAAATACCCCAGGGAGGGATAATACAGTAGGCTTCCCTAAGCCTTGGTTTCCTTATCCGTACAAAAGCATTAGTAATAGTAACATTTGGACTTTAAAATTGGGGTTTCTACGAGGTTTAACCAACTGAATTCATTCAATAGCTCTCTGCACCTCCCTGGCACCTAATAAACACTGGATGGGGTAGTAATTAGCTCATCAGTCCTTTCCATTGTGCGTGATATGAGTTTATCAGAGACTTTCCTGGAAGCCTGTGGAGGAGGAGTGATGTCTCTGATGCTTATTGTTAGGGAAAGGAATCTCAAAAAGGCTGCTGGAATCAGGGAAGACCAAAATTGAGGAGGAGTGTGTACAGGCAAGTTCCATTTGTGCAGATCCTGCATTTAAGAGTTTCACAATTATTCATGCTTACTGAAAAGCTAAAACCTAAAGAACAAACAAGATAGTCTGCTCTCCTAAAACTTCCCTAAAAACGTTGTTCTAATTGACAAAGTCTTAACCTCTCCATCTTTCTATCCATCTCAGTAAAATAAAAAAATCACAAACTCTCTCTTATTTATAGAGATGTACTTAGAATAAAGTGGAATAAAAGCTGTAAGGGAACACTATACTCTTGGAAGATAATGTGCTACATAAATCCAAGAGGGTTTTAAGATAGTCATTCAAACTAATATGCACTCTTCCTCAATTAGCAAATCCAAGTGCTTCAGGCAGAGAACGGGAATGGGCCAAGGTGGTAGCAGCACTGCATGTAAGGGTTGCACACAGGCATACCTGGGAGTGGGAAAAAAAGGGGAAGCAGTTATCCCAGGTCTAGCAAGAATGTCTCCTCTCTCCCAAGCATGCCTGGAGAGTGTCCTTCCACCCAGAGTAAACTCTTACAGGAATTTCCTCTCTTTGTCATGACAGCCCATCTATAAACCCTAACAGGGAGAGTGTCGTCGCTTCATAGTTCTCAGTCAGCAACGATATAATGGTTTTTATTAAATGTTCCTAATGGTTTGACACTGCTTTCAACACTGTTTTCAGCAGAGCAAACAACTGCTGGACTGTTGGTGAACCTTTGCTTTCTCCTCCCAAAAGGACCAAGTTTGAGCTCAATTCCAGAATGGAGAAGTTCTTCTACTTCTCCCTGGTGAGTTCCTGGGGGCAGGGTCTGTACTCAATACATCTTTGTTTAGTGTCTGGAAAATAGGGGGTATTTATTCAGTTCTTGCAGAGTGGAGGAATATCAGATGAGGCTCCTGACCACCTAAAAAGGCTTCAGGTTACCTTTTCAGATTCATTTTCCCAGCACTCACGCCCATACCCCACTTGCCAGCAGGCTCGGCTTCTTACAATTCTCCAGTGCTCTTCTGTGACCTCTGTAGATGACAGAGGCAGGAAGTTGTAGCAGAAAGACTCTGGGTTTTCAAGGCTCCCCAAATTACATCCAAATCTCAGTTCTGACCCTTCCTAGACGGGATCTTGGACAGTTTACCGAACTCCTCTAAGCTTTAGTCTCCTTGTTTTTAAGGATCAGGGAAAATAAGACCTACCCTCCAGGACTTCTGAGATGACTGAGATGTTTAACTGAAAGTACTCAGTACTGCCTAGATCTTGGTACAAGGCCAGTTAATGTGAAGTCTCATGGGATGTCTTTCCCTCACTTCTCTGTCCAGCCCGTTGCTCCTCATCCTTCAAATCCAGCTCAAACACTGCCTCACTGGGAAGCTTTCCCTAACTCAGGAGGGCACAGTTATTACAGTTTCTCCTTTTCCATTGCTCCCACAGCACCTCCACTTCAGTCCTTACTATATCACAGTCCAATGATCTGTTTGCACATCTGTTGCACTCACTAATCTGTGGTCTTTGCAAACTCCTTGAAAGTGAGGACTATGTCTTAACCACCTTTGTAATGCCAGCACCTAGCACGGAGCCTGGAACAGAGCTGATACCCAATAACTGTCTGTTGAGTGAATAAATCAAAGAACAAATAAATGCTCAGCAGCCATCCTGAGTCAGGCAAGAGATCAAGAAGATCCTGTCACTGCTGTGATTAAGTGAACCTCAGACCCCATCACAATGATGGTGTCTCCTCCTGATGCAGCAGGACATGCTCATCTCTCATCAGAACAGGAAAAAACATCATGAAATGTGGTGTCGGTTAGCATTCTTGTTGAAGGAGGCCACAAACCCTTATGGCAGAACAACACTCAATTTCTTTTCATAAGATTGTTTATTTTTGTTTTTCAACTAAAATGTACTTTGTGGGGATTCTTGTGCAACCCCTGATCTGTTCCTGCCTAAATGACTGTCTGTAAGCCCACGATCAATGCACAATGAGCACAGGTTGTGCATCGACTCCCTGAAACACATGGCCCCTACAAAGACTGGTAGCCGTTACAGTAAGGAAAGGGTTTCTGGCTCACTTGTTTTAAAGTGGCAAAAGAACAGGAAATTCCTTCAAATGTAGTTAAGTGCCACTTACATATTTCCTTACATGACTATCACTACTAGGTTTAATAATCAATTTCTTTTTCTATCTTAGTCACTTGTAATATTTCGTAGATAAATCCGTATGTATAACATCAAAGTTTAAGTTCTGTAAAGATGTAGATCATTTTAAAAATCCCACTATCTAGTGCTGCTGTTAAAATCTTCTCATTTTCCAGCCCATGTTCATCTCTCATTTTTTTCTGAACTCTAATTACATCAACCAAATGAGCATTTGATTCTCTAATTATCATACCATCCAGATGAAGAGAGAAAGGGGTAAGTTTCTTGGGACTGACATTTATCCTTTACCATCCTCTCCACACACACACATTATGTTTAGCAGAGAGTTAAGCAGAGAGAAGATGCTCAGTAAACACCGGTGGGCTGGTGGGCAGAAGTGAGGGCTGAAGAAGAGCACTCAATCCAGAAAGTACACTGGCCTGCTGGCCTCCCAGGTGGGATGTCCTGGTCATTCTCTCGTTCATTCTCCCATTCCTTCAGCTAGCACACAGTATCTGCTTTGTGCTGAACCACACATCTGACACTTAACAAGCCTCTTATCATTTCATCCTTACAATTTCACCATGTTGTTCAAAGAATTTCATCCATTGCAAAAGATGGCCATTTTACCTCTTCTGTATGCTAAAAGCCATATCTAAGCCCTGTCTGGCTATTTGTTCACTGACTCATTAATTCCCATACCAGCCATCTGCTTCTAACTGGACATTAAAAATTCTATGTACAGCCCTGTCAATGTCAACTCCTTTTCATGCCAAGAGTATGAGCACTTACAGAGGAAAGCCAGAAGAGCAGAAATGCCCTCTGGGCTGGATTCAACACCTTTGCCCTCAGCCTACCCCTTTTCTCTTTGTGCTCACTTATGTACACCTCAGCTTCCATCTTGCCCAGAATATACTGGGCAAGATGTTTAGACTGTGTGATTTGGAGGTGCTCTCAGATGTTTGTTTTGAATGTGACAGCTGAAAGGTACCTTAGATAGTTACAAATGGCCTCACTTTCTAGATAATATGATAGAAGCCCAGAGAAGTTAAGAGGCTTGCCCAAGGTCACACAGAACTGGCAGCAGAAGCCAGCCTGACTCCCAGCCAACACACTTTCTACTACCCGATCCTGCCTCAGAGAGCCAAACATGATTTCGGTTTCTAAGATGGCTGCCACACTTCACTCTTTCTCCTAAGGAACTCAATCTTTGATGAAGAATCTGAAAACCAACATGTGGAAAACAAACTACAAACCTTCCTTAGAGTGGAAAACAAGAAATATCCACCTTTTGCATGACACATCATAGATCTCTGCAGTCTGCTGAGAGGCAGCACAGTGTAAGGAAAGTGCATAGGCTTTGATGTTGGATCAGCAAGGCTTCAATCCTGCAGGGCACTTACCCTCTTCAACCCTATCTCCTCATCTGTTAAGTGGATTCAGCTACACTGTTTTGAAGATGAAATAGGAAAATCTATGTGAAGATCCATGTACAGTCCCTTGACAAATGTTAGTTCCTTTCCCCTTTGCTTTGACAGAAAAACACCATGAGACGTCCTGGAAATTAGTCCTTCAATGACAACTGCCTTCATTAAAAAAAAAAAAAAAAAAAAAAACTAGGCCTAAGGAAGCAGCTGAGAATCATAAGATGTGGTGGCGGTTGAGATCGTATCTACTGCAAAAACACCCATCGCTGTAGATGTGGTTGTGTATATATGGGGGTGGGGGATGCAGTGCTGGTGGTGTACAGACAGACATGAGCAGCAATTTCCTGCTGGCAGTGTGACGCAAAGCACAGGAAACGCCACCTTTTGAGTATGTGATTTTCAAACCATAAAAGACTAAAATTACATATGTGTATGTATGGTTATGTTTCCTTAAAGGTGGGGCAGGGCAGCAGGAGAGAAGACACAGGATAGGGGTGTAAGAGAGAGAAAGAATCCACCCTGATGTCTCCTTCACTGCTGGTCTGTGAAATGCCTCCACATGGGAGTTAGGGAAGCAGGCTGTGTAGTGACACATGGTAATAACTGGGTCCAGTACTTGTGGCTATAGGTAGCGGAGCAGCATAAAAAACAGTGTGGTAGCAACAGTGATCTGGAACCGTTATTGTCTCAGCTGTACCCCAGAGACACCCCAGTGACTATTTCCTTGGGTACGAGTCCATGTTCTACCATTAACAAACCAAGTGATTTAGGAACTGGATATGTCTCTGTGCAACACTCACTTTTCCTATCCATGAAATTGAGATAGGAAGTAACAAAACCTTTTTTTTTAATTAGCTGGATGTGGTAGTACACCCATGTGGTTTTAGCTACTTGGGAGACAGGAGGATCACTTGAGCCCAGGAGTTTGAGGCTGCAGTGATCTATGACTGCCTCACTGCACTCCAGCCTGGGTCACAGAGAGAAACTCTCTTTTAAAAAAAAAAAAAAAAAAAGATGGGAAGTGACATATAAACTAAATCATCTCCAAAGTATCTTGAATGAGCTTGGCTGTGAACAAGTCAAAGCACTGGACATATAAGGAATGGCAACATTTCCATTTGAATGCCAGATCTCATCTAGAGCCATACTGAAAAAGATTCTAAAGCGATGTCTGGTCTTGCGGGCAACAGTGGTGTATCCATTAGTGATGTCCTCTTGGCTATGGAAGAGTTATACTCCAAAGTCTATAAAACATTAGTATTTAAAAGAAAAGTCTGAATTTTAGTAATAAATTGGCCTTTCTAATGATGTTTTGATTGGGCTGATATAAATATATAATGGGTTTCTAAGCCAAATAACACCTAGGAGGAATGAGGCATTGTAAAGTCATGTTAGGGAAACAAAATTGAGATTTTAAATTTGCAAATGATAATCCATTAAACGGATAAAAGTCATTAGATAGTAAATTCCTTGAGAGCTGGGGCCATGTTTTCAATCACCCTAGAATTCTCTTCATATCATTGTCCAGAGCAGTTCCTTGTACTTAATAGGTGCTCAATTAAGTTCTACTACATTAAATAATTAAGAGTTTTAGGAGTAATTTCCTTCTAAGGAATCAGTCTACTAACTAGAATCTCCTGTCTCTTTTTGGAGGTATAGGTAGAGTGGTGAATAAAGGAATTAAAATGAACTATCACATATTATGTGCCAGGAAGATTAAAAATTATTTTTAATTTAATTTACAAATAATAATTGCAAATATTCATGAGGAAACAGTGATGTTTTGATATACATAACATATAGTCATCAGGTCACTGTAATTTTGTATCCTTTACCAAATCTCTCGCTACCTCTCGCTTCCTAAAAATTATTTTTCTTAATCCTGACTTTAATCTTTTGAATTTAAATGTAGTATTATGATCATGCCCACTCTGAGTTGAGGCTCAGAGAGGTTAAATAACTTGCCCAGTGAAACACAGTTCATTAGTGGTAGGAATGAGATGCAAATGCAAGTCAGTTTCATCTCCAGTTCCAAGCAGCAGAGTTTTTTGTGTCATGATCAAACCCTTACTGTTCCTTTCTGAAAGAATAACAACAACGAGCAGAATAGAGCAGAGGGAAAAGCACCGGCCCAAGAGATTTCTCATCATGGCTTTGGCACTGACTTGCTGTGTGGCCCTGGGCAAGTCATTTACCCTTTCTGGGCTTTATCTTCTTTTTCTGTAAAATGACTGATATGGAACAAAAACAAAAAAAAAATTTCAGAGTTATTAGGCTATAACTCTGGTAGAAGAGGCAAAGACAAACAGCAATGGAATGGAAAAGGCGCTGATAAACAAAAGCCCATGGAGTAACATTTTCAGAGATCCAGTTCTGGTTCCACCATCCCAGGAGCAGAACAACCTCCAAACCATCCCCACAAGTTCCTTCAGGCCTAAAGCAAAGAAGGGGTCAAGCTATGAGTTGAGCCTTCTTTAGGGTCCACAAGCCATAGGTCTGCCGTCTATCTGTGCACTGTCACTGCTCCTCAGCTCCAGGGTCCTGAAACTGCCCATGGCCAAGTCCACATGAGGTACATGGTGCCTAACTAGAAAGTCTCTTGGGAAAGTGATGGTAGGTAGGGCTTGACTCACACCAGGGTTTTCACCAATCCAAGCCTTCTTCCTGTCATTTAGTCACAAAAGCAAAACACAAAGACAGCACCAGTCGCAGCTGCTGGGGCACCTTCAGAAACAACAGACAGAAGGAGCATCTGCAACACCAACACTAGGAAGGGACTCACACCATTTTCGCTGAAGTTGTAGACTGGCTGATGCCAGAGGGTACACCCTCACACCCCTTATAAGGCCTAGTTTCAGGCAGAACTTTGCATTTTTTGAGGATATTTTCATCAACCAATGCAAGTGCCCAAGAAACACCTTCACTCTATTCAGACAGAATCATAGAACTACAGGCAAGACTCAGCAGCTTGGAATCCCAGGTGCCAAGAAAAGATAGAAGGGAGGGAGGGGAATGAAAGGAGGCTTTCTCCTTGTAAGCTGACTATCTAGAGGGGGAGAATTGCAGACCATAAATAACACCTCCTGAGCAGAAGGAATCAAAGGTACTCGCACCTCTCCAAAATGCAGGGGCCCACATCCTGAGGTAGAAAGAGGGACTCAGTGCAGTCCCAGCTCTACTGCTTTCTAAGTCCTTCTCCCCATCTTTTCTTTTGAGAGGGTAAAGGAAATACCATTTCCCCTTATGCTTAAAGAATCAATATTTTCTCTATGCTCTCCCACCTCCTGCCGTTACTCCTAAATGGTTGCAATAGTCCCTGCTTTGCCAAATGTCAGGGTTGCTGTGAGGAACATAAGAGGATAACATTCATAAAAGGGCTTTATAAACTGTGAATGGGTAGAGGATTAATGCTACCAAGAGGCTCTAATGCCTGGGTTAGTGACAATCCTTCACCTCTCCTGGGGACACTGTTTAAGGCACACCATTTGCGGAGAAGGCACAGCAGAGCCCCATCCAGGTGTGCATTGCAAGGGACCTTTGAGGAACAGCATGATCCCCACTACCTACAGCCACTGCTTGTCATCATAGCTCAGTGTCCTACTTCACACCATGACAGCCAGCCCCTTCCTCCATTGCCAGGTCCTAGGATGGCCTGTCTGTTATTGTTTTCCAAGAGAGAGGAGGTGGAGTTAACAAATGAGTACCTAAGACTCGGATTTGATTCTCACTTCTGACACCTACCAGTTGTGTGATATTGGGCGAGTCACCTGACTTGTCTAAAAGTCAACTTCCTGACACATCAAATGGGGTAATTATATCCCACTCCACCCACCAACTGCAAAAGAGTATGTGAGCTCATAAAAAATAATGGGCATGTTAAGCCCTTTACAACTTGTTAAATACTGTCTATATAGAAGTTATTTTAGTAGTCATAATCAGACATTCTGTAGTGTTTGAAGTGAATTCTAGCATGTTCTTTTATAAATTATCCATGTTAAATCAGTGTCAAGATATGGAAATGGTAAAAATAAAGCCATTATTCACGTGTCATTAAAATAAAGCCATTATTCCTGTGTCCCAGGAAGTAAGAACATATCTTACGCTCCTTTTGGATAACTCCTGGGGCGAGAATCATAAAATTAATACTACTAACTTACATTCAGGAAGCCTGTCACTGCCTTCAAAGCCCAAGATTACACAGGCAGTAAATGGCAGAGCCTGGACAAAGTCTAGTTCTTCAGCATCCTGGCCTAGTGCTTGTTTGACCACAAAGGTGAATGAAAGTGGCAGGAATGTTGACATGGAACATTTGGGTTCCACCCAACAAGAATAGTGTATCAAAGTTGCCACTCCTCTTTATGAGACCCAAGACAAATGAAAAATTGGCTCAGAGAATACTTTCAATTGCCATTAAAACCAATTCCAACATTTCTGAAAGCATGCAGAAATGTGAGCTAGTTTAATTTATTTTCTTTTCAAAACTCTAAAAATTTTTTAAAATTCTAATTTGGTTCATGATTCAGTTAAAAAAAAAAGTAGATCCAGTTTTTTTAAGTGGATAGAAATACACACACACACACACACACACAAATGTAGATGTATGTGGTTGTATACATTTCATTTTTATCTCAGTATTTAATAAGTTAAAGGAATTTAGTTAGGTTTTTAATCAAGACCCTATTTCTGGTAGGAGTCCAGTAGGATAAATTAAGAGGCACCAAGAGGAAAAATGTTTTGTCCAGGAAGTAAACCTAAAATTGGAATCCATAAATTCAGTCTTCGAGTCAGAACTACCACTTATGGTTGAAAAAAAACCCAGTGTCCTATTTTCGTACAGACTGCCTCTTCCTTCCCTCACGCCCAAGGCTTCTCTGGCCTCTTACCTGACTCTCTCTTCTTCGGCCCTCTTCAGAGCAGCATCTCGCTGCAAAACCTTCATGATGGCCTCTTGTTCCTCTTCAGTCAGGAAGCTTAAGTCAATCATTTTGAAAAGTGCATGCAAAAATAGTAGCAAAAAATGTGGCTCAAAATTCTGAGGGCTGAACAACTAAGACTGCAACCAGGAAGATTAAAGGACACAAAAATGAAATGTCTTGTTCAATTCTGCATCAAAAGTCTTATTTTGGCTCAGCAAAAGTTTAGCGCAGCTGATAGCAAGATCCTAAGTGCTCTTTCCCATGAGGAAGTCCTGGTCTGTGGGATAGTGTTGAGAAGAGGCTCTCAGAAGGATGCTGTATACCTTGCCAAACAGATCGCTTGTTCCTATGGTGTCTTCCAGCACACTCACTCTCTGGTCCAGTCTTAGACACAGTTTATTCTCTCTCTGCACCTGTCGTGAATTCATAAGAGGCAGCAGCATCAGAGCATCACCCACCTGGGGAATCATGAGACAGCAAACACCAGACAGTGAGAGGCAGTTCCTATAAGCACTACTCATTACTACAAGATTTTTAAATGGTCATGCAAGATGGTCTCTGAGATCAAGGAAACCAGTTCAGCCGGCTTCCTGAGCAAACGGTAAATGGGTCATGAAACATGCTTCAATCCTATTCCAGACGGCCAAGATGGAGAACCCACAAAAATGCCTGTCAATGTTTAACGATCCACCTGAGTAAAGGATGGTTGCAAAAAGGAACTGGTTCTCTCTTTGCAAACTCTGGGGATGCTAGGCTAAAAGTCATGTTAAAGGTCAGTAAGATCAGGGATATGTGATTCCAGTGGTCAAGCAAGAATCTAGAAATAAAAATTTTAAATACTCACCTCTTCACAAGTAGGAACATTCCACCGTACTATATATGTGCTCCATATTAACAGGAGAACTAGTATTAGGCAGAGATAGTTTGCAGAAGAGTGGGAATTGTTATTCTTCATCCAGTCCCACTGCTAACCTTTGCTGGACCTAGAGGAACCTAACAAGCTTGTCTACTTTCATTTCTCAGGGGAAAAACACCTACCTGTGTGTGTATATAAACTAGGGGAAAGGAAGAGGCAGAGTTTCAAAACACCTCACCATCCAAAGTGAAGATTTTTCAGTTGCACAATGTGCAAGAATCCTATTTTCTTTGAGGCATCTTCAATACATATGTAATGGGAAGGAAGTGAGAACTGAAGAATGACACAGCCCTACAGAAATTCCGAGGTGATCCACTAAAGGTTGGGGCACTTTTAACAAGTGCAGTGCTGAACATACACATCAAAACCTTTAGTAAATTTTAAAGCAGGCTGGGTGCCGTGGTTCATGCCTGTAATCCTAGCACTTTGGGAGGCCAAGGTGGGTGGATCACCTGAGGTCAGGAGTTCAAGACCAGCCTGACCAACATGGTGAAACCCCGTCTCTACTAAAAAATACAAAAATTAGCTGGGTGCGGTGACACACGCCTGTAATCCCAGCTACTCAGGAGGCTGAGGCAGGAGAATCACTTGAACTCGGGAGGCGGAGGTTGCAGTAAGCCGGGATCGCACCACTGCACTCCAGCCTGGGTGACAGAGTGAGACTCTTTATCAAAAAGAAAAAAAAATTTTAAAGCAGCCCCACTTAAGAATAAAACAGTATGTACATTAGTGAATAAAATTTATAAAAATTAATTACTTGAGAAACAGAATTACTGGGAAGTTATCCTTCTACCACTTACTAGCTATAAGTCATTGGGCAAGTTACCGACCACTGTGAAGCTGTTTTCTCATTTGTACTTGACATTAGGATGTCCCTCACAGATTGTAAGGATTAAATGAAATAATGAATATTAAAAGAGCACATCTTGCATCCTGTACCAAAAATAGCTACTAAAAATATATTCTAGCTTCCTCTCTGAGTTCACACTTTTGTTCCATCCAGCTGAATAAGACTATACTTAGTAATATATTTCTCTTTTGTATTATGTCTCTTTCTGATCTCCCCCCATAAAGTTTGGGCTTCATTGACAGGGAATCTAATGATCTTTGTTTTAATTTGCTCTAGCTCTCTGCATACTGTCTACAGTAATTAAATAAATATTAAGACATTACTTCATTTTCTTTTTAATTTGCATGTGCTTGCATGTGCTACTACCTGCTTGTTCATCTTGAAAACTACTTACCCTTCAAGGCAGATCAAAGTTACCACCTCCATGAAGCCTTCCATAACTTCCATACTCCGAGTTAAAGTTGCAGCAGATTCAATGATTATTCCTAACTCTTCATTGCGTCCCTGTAACAGAACTATACTATCATGTTCCCACTAGAGTAAGCAAAGAATTCATCCCTACCCTCCTAATGTTGGGCTTGGCCTGTGACTCGCTTTGGCCAATGGAATGTTAGCAAATGTGATGCAAGCATAGGCTGTAAATGTGCTTTTGTGGTTTGATCTGGCTTCTTGTATTCCTGCCACATGCCATGAGAAGAACTTGTCCCAATTATCCATTGCCTCTTCGTCCTGGGTTCCAGAAAGAGATAAAAGGACAGACCTGAACCTGACCTCCCTGAAGCAGGTATCCCCGCTGACCTATAGATATAAAAGAAAAAACTAAATATTTGTTGTTGGAAGCCACTGAGGTTTGGGAGTTGTTATACGACACTCCCGCAGCAGGAACCTGCTAATACAAACACTTTCTCCTCCAAATACACATCCACTGCTGTGATGATCTACTCTCAGTCTCTCTTGACTGTGAGTTTCTGAATGTGAACAAATAAAAGAATGAGCAAATGAATAAATGAACCTGATCCAAATATACAATATCACCAAGAGATGGCTATCTCAATTCTTTCCTTTCTTTCATGTGCAGTAACTTCCTTAGATCTCAAAGCCTGGCAAGAAAATAGATTTAAGCCACATTCTGGGACCCAGGTTCCCAATGAGGCCTTACACTGCCATTTGGTTGGTTCGATGTGAGACTTTAAATTCAAGGAGTGGTGGACAGGAAGAAAACAACAACAACAAAAACTTAGGTCGTCTAGCAGTGGTAACTGGCAGGGTTGCTGAAATGGGCAACGCTGGCTTCCACACCTTCAAGTAGAATACAAGCTAACTAGCGCTTCTGTGTCAAAGCCTCTAAGGGTTAAAATTTCTCCCTTAAAATAGGCTGTTAGTGAGGCAAAGGGCAATGTTTCTGCTTTACAAAGGAGTGAAGGGCTGGAACCCTTCCCTCTTAATTGGGTAGGCAGGAATCAGTGCCCAATCAAACTGTAAGAGAGCCCTAAGAGGGCAATCAAGACTCTGCAGTATGAGGTGCTCACCCAACTCCTAATATTATGGATGATGTCCAGCATGGGAGCTAATTGAACGTTTCCCTCACTCACTTGACAAAGATTTATTGAGAGCCTGGCACTATTCTAAGCACTGGAGGTGCAGCAAGGGAACAAGACAGAAAAACTTCCTGCCTTTGTGGAGTTTATATGGCAATGGATGGAAACAATCAAACTAAATAATAAAAATAAGTTTTTGAATACCAAATAATTAAATTATAACACATTGGAAGGCGATGAGAACTACGGAGGAAAACAAAAAAGGGAAGGGAGGAGAATAATAACTCAGAGAGAGTAGGAATTTTAAAGAGAGTGGTTAAGGTAGGCCTCATTGAGAAGGTGATATTTGAACAAAAATGTGACAGCGATGAGGAAACAAGCCATGCAGATATCCCAGGGTTCTGAGGTGGGAGTTGTCTGGCACATTCAAGAAATGGCAAGGTGGCCAGTGCTGGTACACCAGAATGCCCCCAGGAGAGCAGGAGGAGAGGAGGCCGGAAAGGACACGGGTCAGACTGTATTAGGCCTTGTGAGGACAGTAAGACTTCTGGCTTTTACTCTGAGATGAAGCAGCATTAAAGAAAGCCAGACAAAAAGGCAGCAAACATTTACTTGGTCCCTTCTACACATGTGGCACTGTACATACATCTCATGGAATCCTCACAAAGACACTCTGAGGTAGGTCTTATGTATTGAGACAGGGTCTTACTCTGTTGCCCAGGCTGTAGTACAATGACACAATCTTGGCTCACTGCAACTTCCACCTCCTGGGTTTAAGCAATTCTTATGCCTCAGCCTCCCAAGTAGCTGGGATTACAGGCGCCCGCCACCATGCCCAGCTAATTTTTGTATTTTTGGTAGAGTTGCAGCTTTGCCACGTTGTCCAGGCTGGTCTTGAACTCCTGGCTTCAAGTGATCTGCCAGCCTCGGCCTCCCAAAGTGTTGGGATTACAGGCATGAGCCGCCACACCCAGCCCAAGGTAGGTCTTATTATCTGTGTTTTCCACACGAGGAGAGTGAGGCTGAGGGGGGGCATTCGCCACCAAGCTTATGTCTGACTGGCATTTGCTGATGGTTGTGTCAGAATAAGCCAACCCAACATTGACATCTCATTTAATTCTCCTCTTCACACAGATTCCTCCAATCAGCGAGGCAGAACAAAACCCCTGTCTCTGTGGACCCTCATTCTCTGCTTAAGTATAAGAGACTCACCGACCCAGAGCTGGCAGTCAGAACAGGGGCAACCTCAGTGCTAAACTGTGAGCGAAGAATTTTGGCTACTACAGTGTCTTGCATTCTCACCAGAGCCTCACAATAACCTCAGTAAGGAAGGGAGGGTAGGAGTGAATATACCCACTGTTCACAGATATTATTGATGTGTTCACAGGAGGAGCTCCTGGGGCAAGTTCTCCTTGGGTTCAGCCTCTCCTACCCATCCTCCATTCAGCATGATGCTGAGTCATTTTTCTAAAACTCAGTTCTGACCAAGCCACATTCTCAGGCTTAAAATCCTTCACCAACTTCCCACTGACCATTGACTAAAACTCAAAATCCTTAAGCGGCCTGTAGGACTCTCCATGAACTAGCACCTGCTTTACTCTCCAAGCTCTTTTCCTTAGGCTCCAGCCATTCTGAAATTTTCCAGTTCTTCTTGCCTTCAGGCTTTTGCATGTGCTGTTCCTTCATCCTAGAACAGCATTTCCCTGGTTAATACTTGTTAGGTCTCAAGTTACATGTCACTTACTGCACAAAAGTCTTCCCTAACCCCTCCAAGCCAGCTTAGGTGCCCCTCCTATGTGTTCAATTAGCACCTGACTTCATCATAGTACTCATCACATGGTCTCAAATCCCTACCTACTCATGTTTGTCTCTTGCCAGTTTATGAGCAAGGCTTGTGTCTCCCAGTGATTTATATTCCCAGTTCTTGCCACTGTCTTGCATCTACTAGGCACTCAAGTGTTCATGAAAAAAAAATGATGAACACAGGTGGAAGGGGATTGAGCTTCCATTTCCCCCTGAACATCAACATAGCTCTAGGGCCCATAAATGAAAAACTAGGTCCATATTATTCAATGGGTTCCAGCTCCAGATCCTTCACATAATTCTATGGTTTGAATAAGTTGAATGACTTCTCTAAGTCTTGGTTATCTCATGCATATGATGGGTATATTCTCTTCTTTGTAGAGATTACTGTGAGGCTCTGGTGAGAATTCAGGACACTGCAGAGGACAAAGGATAAGGAGCAGCGGTAGAAACAGCAGCACAAAGGGAAATTGGAGGACTCCAAATGTGGACTATGCTTAATTCATATTTTCCATGTGTCAGCCCTACCATGCCACATCTATGAATGCCAATACTCTTCTTGTCAATTGTCCAAAAGTTAAGCTAGAGAGAAAAACTAAGGCCCCAAATAGTTGGTGCTTGCCTTTGATAGGCAGCAAAGAGTGGATCTGGGCTTCTAACTCTAATTCCAATTAAAATTCTAATCCCAGGTTAAAGTCTAATTAACAACAAAATTTCCTTCCCAGCAGGCTCTGCTGTGAGGAGGGGCCCAGATAACACAGATAGCATCTTCTCCTTTCCCAGACAGTATTGTTGTACCAAAGCCTACACAGATCCCAGGCAAGGAGTGTAAAACTTACATAAGTGGTGGCTCTCACGTGATGAGGATTTCAGAAGACAGGCAAACTGTTCTGACAGTCCCATGACATCAAGAATGAAGGCTTCAAAAAAACACAAAAATCCGGGCAGCAACAGAAGAACAGTAACAAATATGCTTGAGTTGGGGAGAATGCCGCCAGACAAAAAGGCCCTGATCAACAAGAAGGCTCATCCCCACCGGAACACTTACAAAACCATTGTGCATAAAACTAAATGCTTTGTAAACTTCCTAGGATCACAGCAGCATCAAAGGATGGATGGAAGGAGAAGCCAAAGATGGAACAAGACTCTTTGCTCACCTCCCTCTCAGCAGAAAGATTTCCCTCCAGTGTACCAGCCCGATTATCATCAGATCACTCTGTCAGGGCATCAATGCCCAAAGCTACTAACTGCACAGCTGGGCTGCTCCGCTTCTCAGGCTCACTTGGTTGGACTTGCCCCTAAGTTCTTCCCATTGGCTCCATTTTACCCTGCCCTCTTGAACCACATTTAATTTATTCTCCCTTGCACATAATAGTTTACAAAAAAGATGTCATGCTCTCCCCACCTATTCTTAGTTGAGGGGATAAAAAAACTTTGTTGTTCCCTCAACTGTTCCTCACATGTTGTTCTCCAAGCCTCTCATGATCTTGGTCATTTCTCTCCAGACTGAAAAAGTGAGCAGGCGGTGCTAAGCCCTTTACACATATTTTAGTTTAACCACTCTGACCACCATGCAGATAGGTATTCTCCACATCCGATGGATGAGAACACTGGCGCTCAAGTTAAATAACTTGCCTAAGACTACTCAACCAGGATATGATTTGAACCCAAGTCTTCAGATTCTGAAGCCACTATTTTTCATCTTTCACTGCATCACTAATCCCCTACTTCTCAGAGAGATCACACAGCTGGTTAGGGGCAAAGATGACACTAGAACCCAAGTTTCCTGATTCCTAGACTGTTCTCTTTTCACCCTGCTGTTCCTCCCTCTGTACATTTGACTTTGTCATTTCTTATGGGCAACATGCATCAGCCCTCAAGGCATGGCATGCTCTTCTAAGGACAATTTGTTAGGAATTAGAAAATGATCAGTCCCTTTGGATTTGGTTTATGGATATACATGGAAAAGAGGATAAGCATGAGATAGAGGGGAAAAAAGGCATCTGTGTCACCATGCAGCTATTTATACATGCCTACTAGCCTCTTAGAATGGTATCAATCCCTCGAACCAGAAACTATTACTAAAAGAACCTACATTTTATATGCTTAAGCCCAATCAAAATGTTTTGTAATATGCATATACAGAAATGTGTTTATATGAAAAGCAAACTTTGTCCATGCACAGTTGGGTAACAATGCTACATGAATATTTTGTTTCTGTGTGGTCAGAGTCTTCAGTGCTCTATATTTAAAAAACACATAAATTACTCAATGTAATGTGTGGCTTAAGTGGGGCTTCTTGAGAGGAAAGAATTGTCTTGTGACTGGTTCAAGGTAGCCTCTTAAAAAATAATAGTTGAATGAACAAATAAAATGAACTTCTTTATAAAGAAGTGAACAAATGAAAGGATATAGATAGAATAAGAAAGGATAAGCTATCTAATAATACGTTGCCTTTTTTTTTTTTTTTTTTTTTTTTTTTTTTTTGAGACAGAGTCTCGCCCTGTCACCCAGGCTGGAGTGCAATGGTGTGATCTCCGTTCACTGGAACCGCTGTCTCCCAGGTTCAAATGATTCTCCTGCCTCAGCCTCCCGAGTAGCTGGGATTATAGGCGCCTGCCACCATGCCAAGCTAATTTTTGTACGTTTAGTAGAGACGGGGTTTCACCATGTTGCCCAGGCTGATCTCAAACTCCTGACCTTGTGATCTGCCCACCTTGTCCTCCCAAAGTGCTGGGATTGCAGGCGTGAGCCACCACGCCTGGCAGTTGCCATTTTTTATAGAGCAACTGAAAATTAAAAATAGACAGCATCTCAAGATACAAAGCTTTCACTTTTGTGAGGATTCTTCCAAAGATGGAAGCCATCTTTCTACTTCATTCATCTCCTCCAGATCCAGGCTGAGTAGCAGACAGCTAGTATCTTCTGGAAACTGGCTTGGTGGTCTCAAATTATGAATGAAGAGGGAAAGACAGGTAGAAAGACTACCTTATCTGATAATTCCCCCTACTCCTTAATCTCATATTCAAACCTAACAATAACATCCCTGGGTTTCTGAAAAGCTCATTTTCTGCAATTGCTAGGCCACAGGTTTAAACTTACAATACCCCTAGGAATAAAATATGTTAACCAAGCCCCAACCAAGGGCAAGATAATAGGCTATGTGAGGAGACAGCATCACACACGACTAACCATAATACAAGTATGTCAGCTACTAATAAAGGAGGCACACACCAAGTGTCAGGTAGGCCACAGAGATTTAGGAAGGAGATAAAATGAGGCGAGCCTTGAAGGCTGTATTAGAGAAGGAGGTAGGCATTCTGGGCAAGAGCGCTGGACCCTGAAACCATAAAGGTGTTCAAAAAGAAGGCTGGTAACTGGAGTACAGGGTGTAAATGGGGCAAGTGACCAAGGTTGGACCCCAAGAGGCCTAAAGTGTCAAGGGGGGGAATTTGAACCTGAATTTTTCATGCTTGCCAGTCTTGATAAATGTGCTAGAACCATCCTTTTAATCTATATTTTCTTGATGAGGATTCTAAGAAATAAAAACAGTAAAGAAAGAAAGGATCTGAGGAAATGGGCAGCTGAAAGTTCATTTTAAACTTCATACCTGAGCTGAAAATTCAAATCATATGTAGAAGAGAGGCCGCAGTCTACAAAAGGGGTGACTTATCTTTGACAACATATCACGAAGGACTTTAAGCCACATAGAACAGAGTTCTGATATTGCATGGAGCTGCTGCAAAAGCCACCATATCCATGGGTTTTTATTAACTACACAGCTTGGGAAGCACCAAGAGGCTTGCCTAAATTCAAAATACCAGAGAGAAACTTCCTCTGTCCTTGGAATGGCAGCATCCACCCCAGGCCCAGATCTCATTCTGGAAGAGGGTAATCTGTATGTGCCAAAAGTTCTGATAATGTATGCAGTCCCCTGCCTCAGAGAGTTTAGATTCTGGAAAGGAGGGCAGATACCGAACAAGCCCAAGAAGTCTCACAGAGCAGAAGGGCAGTGGGCTATAAAACTTTTAAACAGAGGATTTAATGTACTCTTGGGGAGCCAGGGAAGGCTTCCTTGAAGAGAAGTACGATCTCCGTCAACAGCACACTCTATAGTGACATCTAAATTGGGAGTGCTATCACTTTCATTATATTCATGATTGCTTCAATAAACAGCAGTATTCAAATCTGGCTGATCAGCAGCAGATTCCCAGACATTGCTCAAGGCTTACTGAACCAAACTCTTCAAAGCTGATGTCCAGGAATCTGCATTTTCTAAAATGCTCCCACATGATGTGGATGCACAGCAATTAGTCAAAGCTAAACATGCATATTTGTATATCAATTGTTTTCAGCTGTTACAAGAGAAAACACATGAAATAAAGTAACAGTCAAATCACAGAGTCATAACTAATTCTTTGCGTGGATGAGGAATCTGTGATGAAAAAGGGTTAGACCAGTTGCTTAAGGTCACACAACTGCCTAACATTGGAGCTAGGACATGCAGAGAAGATCTCCTTTACCCTCTAGGACATATACAATTTCAACAGAAATAAGGATTTGCAAACTGGCTAACAAATGGTTTGGGCTGCATTTCACAGCACCCCTAAAAGCCAAACACTGATAACAGCCCAAATTACAGATGAATATCAGATTTAATTATTTTCTAGGTTTCAAATTCAAAGGAAGGGAGTGGAAGAACAAGCTGATTTATTAACTAGGCTGGAATTAAACTCAGGATCATAAAGTTAACTGAACTGGAGCCATCACCAGCTCAGACTTTAAAAGGACCACAGAAAAACTCAAAGGGAGAAAGCCTCACTTTTGGTAAAATCACGTACATTCCTAACCAGACTGGGAATGAGGGACTCTCCCCAAATGTACCAACTTGGGGGTTCCAAAAACTGGCTGTACATTAGCATCATCTGAAAATATTTTTCTAAAAATACCAATGCCCAAGTCTCTTCATCCTCCCTCTCCCCCGCAACAATTCTGATTTAAATGGCCTGGGGTTAGACTCCCATCTAGGATATTTTTCAGAATGGTGCCTAATTGAGTGTAATATGCAGCCAGAATTAAAACAATTTAACTGGTTCTCTCCCACTTCTAGCTTCTGCTCAAATCCAGGACCTATAGGTGAAGCAAGCAAGGCACCCAGAGCACAAAATATAAAGAGGCAAGTTCATGTGAGCTCAGCCCTCTCCACCTGCAGCACTCTGAGAATGAGTGTCTCCTTAAGAGTAAGACACCCAGGGCACATAATTAAAGAGACACTCACTATCAGGGTGCTACAAGTGAGCATCAGCACTTGCATGACCTTGTCTCCAAACACTTTGTGCTCTAGGCACTTCACATGCCTCAGCCTGGTCCCAGACCTGCTCAATTCCATCTGCTCAGGCCAAATTGCCCCATTAAAGATGCACTGAGCCCCTTCTGTGTGCAAGATCTTCGTCGATCCTCACCATCCTCTAAAGAGACACTGATTTTGAAACTAATACAGGTAAATAATGTCTACTATGTTCATTTTCTATACCCCCAATCGAAGAAGTGTTGTGATGTAGTAGAATGCACTTGTAGCTTTGGAGTCAAAAGATAATTGGAAGTGGATTAATCTATTAGTTCTTTGGCAGTTTCCCTAATGACTCTCGTTTGTGTCTTCATCTATTCAACATGGGCAGCAAAACAGATCTACCTTACAGGGTTACCATGAGGATGACATTATGCTGTAAGTAAAACGTCCTGGGACACAATAAGTGCTCCATAAGCACCTGATGACAATAAATAAATCCCCAACATTTCACTAACTCAATCACCTTTCCATGCCATTATAAGGTTGGAGAATTACTGCTGCTACCTTTTCTATTTACCTCACTAGACTGTTTCCTATCCTCTAACCTCCTACACCATTTTAAGAGTGAGTCAAATTCTTGGTTTCTGCAAGCACACACACTCTGCAGAGACCTTTGAGGAGGGTTTTTTAAATCTTCTAAATTTGAGATGGGGTATTGGTAGGAGAAAAGTTGGGTGAAAAGATCTCATTCTTCAAACACAAGTATTCTCTTAAATCTTTCCATCTTAGGCCTGGACCCCAATCTCAGAGAATCAAAAGCCAAGAGTTTGATATCTTGGTCTCTGGTTCTGCAGTAACAGCCCTCCTCTAGCTTCCTCCAGCAGTGGGCAGAAAGGCTTTGGTATCCTGTGTCTCTAGCACATAGCAGGGTACCTGGCATATAGCAGGCACCTCATTTATTGAGTAAATGAAGAAGAGGAAAAAAAGATCAGAAAGAAAAAAAGCAAAACAATTCAATGGAATACAGAAAAGGCCAAAAAAGGGCTGTACAAAAAAGTTTGATAAGTTATCTTCCATAAATACGTTAATTCTACAGTAGGCAGAATAACGGTCCTCCAAAGACATCCACATCCTAATCCCTGGAATCTGAAGATATGCTGCCTTACATGGTAAAAGAAACTTTGTAGATATCATTGTTAAGAATCTTGTGGGGAGATTATCCTAGATTATTTAATGAGGCCCAATGTAATCACAAGGTCCTTATAAGAAGGAATTAGAATAGTCAGAAGGAGAGAGAGGAGATATGAGGCTGAAAATGTTGGAGTGATGTGTTTTGAAGATGGAGGAAGGGGCCATGAGCCAAGGAATGCAGGCAGCCTGTAGCAGCTGGAAAAGGCAAGGAAACAGATTCTCCCCTAGAGCCTCCTGAAGGAACTCAGCTCTGTTGATCTCTTGATTTTAGCCTATAAGATCCATTTCAGACTTCTGACTTCTAGAACTGTATAAGTTTGTGTTGTCTTAAGCCCCTAAGTTCATCACAGCAGTAATAGAAAATTAATACACAGTCTGAGGACACAATGTTGCTTATTCATCTCTGAGTCCATCTCTGAGTTGTGCCAAACCCCTATTGACTCCAACAGGCATGGCACCCAGTTTAAGAGGCTGAAGAAGAGACCCAAAGCCTGCAAATGAAACATGAGGTTTTATCAGGGGCTTACATACAGGGGAGAGAGTCCAGTAGCAGTGGGCTGGACAGGAGAACCACCAGTCCAGTGGCAGCAGGCTGGACAGAATAACCGCACAGGCCCGTGGTGGTAGGCTGGTCAGGAGAACCACAACCACTTGCAAAAACACACAGTTTATATAGCATTTTCACTTAGCACCCTTCCCCTAACAACCTCCAACTGGCAACCATCATTTAACCCAAAACAAAGGGCCTCATTTCACAGGACAGCTGGGGGCTTAAATGTTCCTCATAGATAAGGAATAGATCTCCAGGTTGGCCACTCCCAGATTCATTAGCTCAGAACTCTGAAAACACATTCAGGTAAATCTGCCACACAGTCATGCTCAGGGTGTGCTCAAGTCAAGTTATTGCTGTTGGATTCGTATTGCATCTGCTATACAAATCCCCAGTGTGCTGCCTGGAACCTGTTAACTAAGTATATCCTCATAAGTAACTCTGAGGTGACACTATGGATGCTTTCCTCTCCTCATCCTAAAAACCAATCATTGCCAGAATGAACCTGTGCAATCTCCCCCCAGTACAACTCTTTCTCTCCTTGTCTACCGCTCATGTAGGGGGTTGTAATTTTCTCTGAACGTGGTTTCATTCTCTTCTGGTTCTCCCTCATTTCTCTCTACCATACACAATCCAGCTAGACTCATATCCAAAGCACCACTCTCATCATGCCATGCCTTGACTCGAAAACCTTCCCTAGCACTTCCCTGATGGCAGAGAAGTCCAAATTCCTTACTCCAGTATTGGCATCCTTCTCATTTCATTCCAAGTTCCCTATCCAATCTTCTTTCCTACAGGACCATTCCTACCCCTTGAACTACAGCCCATCAATTTCCCACATATCACCTCTACACTATCATCGCCAGACCATTGTTTATGCCATTCTCTCTACCTGGAATGTATTTACCTTATATCTGCACACATCCAAACCTTTCCTTTCACTCAAGTCCCAGTGTAAATGACACCTCCTCCATGAAACTGCTCCTGCAGCCCATTTCCCCTCACAAATACCCCTACCACAAGCAGGCAACATTTTCTCTTTCACTGAGCCCTAATAATACTTATCTGTACATCTCTCATCTGAAGTAGGAAAGAGCCCAGGCTCTAGAATCAGATGGACCCGAATATAATGTGGCCCTATTATACAAGTTACTTAGCTTCCCTGAGCCTCAGGTTTCTCATCTGTAAAATGGACATCATACCTATCTTACTGGGTTGTCAAGAAAATTAATGCTTATATATAGTAAGCATTATTCAATAACACAATAATTATTCAATAACTAACATTTTGTAACTTACAGATATATCAAATTCCCACTTCTAGACTCTTTGAGGGAAGGATTTTTGTCCACTTTTAGCCACATTGCACCTTATACATAGTAGTGGAAAAAAACATAAATAGTTACCAAAGTGTTGAGAGCATATCTCCAGGCTTCCTGACTGGTGTAGTCTAAGGATGGTTTCACCTTTAGACACTTCAGAGAGCAGGGTAGAAGCACTCTGGATCTCTTTTTGATCATCAGTGTTCAATATAATTCTTAAAACGGAAACTTGGCAAGACCCACTGTATTTGGTTAATTAACGTAAATGAATGTAAACAACTATTCATCCCAACCAAAAGTAATAAAGTAATAAATTAGTATTTCTTTCATTAGCATAAGTTACATATGTTAGTTTAATGTCACTGAGTTCTAGCTCAGACAACTGTTGTTTCAGAGCTGGGGGGGACAAAGCTCACGTTTATTCCATCCTGTTTAGAAACCCCATGCTGTGGATTCTCCTTCATTCCTTGGTTGTGTATGCAACAGAATTCCCTTGCTTTCAAGGCATTCCTTGAACCACTTTTACGCTGTAGGAGAAACTGGCCCTTTTTCCTCAGTCTAGTTGGCAGTGTCATGAAGGAAAAAGAACGTAAGATTTAAAGTCACAAGATCTGGTTTGAAATCTGATTACCACTTACTAGCTTGGTGACCACAGACAGCATTTGCTTGAGCCTTAGTCTGCTCATCTCTAAAACTGAGACTAACCACTGCCTACTCTCTTTGCTGAATCACCACAGGGAGCTGATGAGACCATGTATGAAAGGACATTTTGTAAAGTGCAAAACATTATACAATTATAGTTACACTTTTTTTTTTTTTTTTGAGACAGGATCTCGCTCTATCACCCAGGCTAGAATGCAGTGGCACAATCTCAGCTCACTGCAAACTCCGCCTCTTGGGCTTAAGCGATCCTCCCATCTCAGCCTCCCAAGCAGCTAGGCCTACAGGCATATGACACCACGCCTGGCTAATTTTTTTATTTTTTGGCAGAGACAAGGTTTCGTCATGCTGCCCAGGCTGGTCTCAAACTCCTGAGCTCAAGCCATTCGCCTTGGCCTCCCAAAGTGCTGGGATTACAGGCATGCGCCCGGCTGATCCATTCTCCTTCTAACATAGCATGATCTCTAAGCAGATATCCATAAATTTGGTTAAGAAGACTGTTCATAGTACAGTCTAGAAGAAATGAAGAATGCTTTTACTTCACCTATCTTCATATATATAGTTCCTGAGACACAATAGGAAGTAGTATTCTACTTGTAGATAACAAATAGCCACAAGCATGCTCCCATTGAATAAGTCTTAATGAATATCTGACTTGCTATCTATGAAGTCCTATAAGGTTGTATTACTGAGAAAAAGGTGCTATTACATGGTAGTTACACCAATCAGTCAGCACCAACTCTGCCCAGGCATTATGTCTCTGAATCTGCAAAATCCAGTCATCCTTCATGACAGCTGTCATATTCCAGAAGGACCTTTGCTATGTGTACGAAGGCAGAATGACCAACCATATCTAAAACTCCATTTAACATTAAATATCAAAATGGGCAGCAACCAGCCCAGCCCCAGTTTTGTTTTCCCCAAACTCCAGTCCCCTTACTTATATCTCAGGCCAGCCTGAGCTCAGACTCAGTACAATGCCTCACAGAAGGATAAAAACCCTAATGAGCAAATTTCATAAAATATTCAGCTGGCCTTTTGGAGATAAACAGCTGGAGCTAACCTTAGGAATTCCACTAATTCCCCCTACCACACAGCCTAAAAATAGCCAAAGAGCATTTCTTGCTAGTGATGGCCTTTCCTTTAAAGGAAATAATATGCAAAAGGCATGCTGGGGTCATTAGCGCAAACCATGCAGTCCCCATGATAAATCCTTGGCCAAATGTTCCTATGAGAATCTGCCTTCAAAAGGTCAACACTGAAATTTCCTTGGGAAGGTTCCCTGCTCCTTACTTCCCACTGTATAAAAGACATAGGTTATCAGCCACTAATTCCCTGTATGGCCATGAGTGTTTCACTTCCCTTTCCTTGGCCTCAGTTTCCACATCTGCAAAAATAAGAGGGCTCAGTTCTGATCTCTAAGGTCTTCTGCCATTGTAAGACTCCCTGGGAGGTACAGTCAATGGCTTCACTGTCTTCAGGATAAAATTCAAACCACCCAGGGTTACATTAGCCCCTCCAGATCTACACCCTGACTTCCTTTCCATTTCTCCCTACACAGTACCTTGAAGTTCTTTAAACTTACCTTTCACACCTCTGTCTTTGGAACATGCAGCTCCTTTTTCCTGCAAGGTCTTTCTCCAGCTTCTTAAACTCCTAGTCATCTTTCAAGACAGAGTCCAGGTGTCACCTCCAGTCGGAAGATGAGTCTAGCCCCTTCCTGATAAGTGGAGTTACAGTCTCCTCCTCTTTGGTCTCACAGGACTCGGCATTATATAGCAACTGTCTGTTTCCTTATCTGTCTCATTTATCAGCCTGAGCTCTCCTGGAAGGAGGAGATGCCATGTTCATCTCCTCTGTATTTCCAACACCTGACCTGTGCCTGCCACTCCATGTTTGGTGATATTGTTCCAAATTCCATCAAAGTACCACATTCATTTTATAGTGTTATTCCAAAAGACCAGAAATTTATTTTTTCAATAAATGTTTTCTCTATTCAAAAAAGAAAGTAAACTATCTCTAAGCCTTTGCCTTATTAGGAAAAAATATATAGCTATTCAGATTTGTAATATAATCTTTGCAGAGTTGAAAAATATATATTAAATTTGTCCCTTAAAAACCTCTCTTTAAACCAACTAAACCATAGTTCTTAAAAAGGCAATTCAAAGTTAGAAATGATGTCCAGCTATGTGGTTTTTTTCTTTTACCAAGAGGAAGGAAAATCTCTAAAAGGAATAAATTATACACTAAACTTTCTGAAAATTCTCAAGCCCTGGAAATTCAGATGAAAGGCAGCAAGAAAGAATGTGATATTACATAGAAAACCAAAAAGCCTTGTTCACTACTAATAACATTAAAAGTTATGTGCATATATTAAATAAAAAACTAAATTAATGCAATTAATTGGTAGGACTTGAATTTTATTGAAGAATTAGAGAAGGAACTGACTTTTAATCTTTCTCCAATACCTTTTTTAATCTTTCCACACATTTTCTCTACACCATAAGGCAAACCAGCAAAGTAGGCACCATCACCTGCATTTTATCAATGAGGAAACCGAAGTTCATGGATCTTAAGGGACTCATTAAATTCATATTGCTTCCAAGTAACACAGTTGGGATTTGAACTCAGGTCTACCTAGCTCCAAAGTTCTGACATAACAGGAAGAGCAACAGTAAAGGTGGAAGAAAAGGACAGGTACACAGTGCCCTGCAAAGGAACCCAAAGAGGCAAACAGGAGCTGGGGTTTCCCTCAAACCCCTACACACCCCAAATACCGAGCTTTGCAAGATAGAATGTTGTTAAACTTGATGTGAAATGAGACCAGTTACAAAGGAATTTTTATTTTTTACGTGATCCCAATTTAGAAGCTTATATAAATAAACTCAAAGTGTGGAGAACAGGCAGGAAGTATGATGTTACAGCATCAGCAAATCTATTTCTCCTATACCCTCATGAACAACAAAAATCCTTGCACTGATCTGGGCAAGAGCTTTATAGTATTAATCAAACCTTAAACCCTTCCAAAGGCAGGCACAAATGATCATTAGTACTTAATTAATTAGGGTCAGCCTGTGCCCTGCCTAGAGGTGCAGTTGAAGATCTGGGTTCTGGTCTTCGCTCTGCTACTAAAAACTGAAACTCTTTGTTTCACTCACCTCTCTGGGTGACTTCACCTGTAAAATGAGGCATTTGGACTCTGATCTCTCAGGTGCCTTCCTGTTTTTTTTTCTCATGGGCATAAAATCAAATGACAAAATGAATGCCAACACCATCACCAAGCTAGCTTAGGGAGAAAGAGATGAATACGGAGACTACTGGAGAAAAATGTCACCCTGCTGCCCAGTGCAAAGCCTTTTTAGAAACTAAACACTTTTCATAAGACAGCACTACAGTGAAGGAGAGAATGATAATTAGGAAAATAGGGTATAAAACCTAACAAAAGTCTTTCTTTTCTTCTTTCTGTCCCTCCCTCCCTCCTTCCTGAATGACAGTATCCTCTGTTTGGGATTAAGCTAGGCACAATGGGTACAACTATTAAGTCCTAAGACCTGGTTCCTGTTGTGAAGAAGATATTGGCCCACAGCAATAATAATAGCTCCCATTTGTACAATGTTGGGGGTTTACACTGTACTGTAGCACATGTACTCTTCACAACCCTTCTTAGGAGGTAGGTAGAGCAGGTAGGAATAAGTATCTTCATAATCCCCCATTTATTTATTTATTTATTTAGAGACAGAGTCCCACTCTATCATCCAGGCTAGAGTACAGTAGCGCAATCTCGGCACGCTCCAGCCTCTGCCTCCTGGGTTCAAGTGATTCTCCTGCCCCAGCGTCCAGAGTAGCTGGAATTACATGCATGTGCCACCACACCTGGCTAATTTTTGTATTTTTAGTAAGACGGGATTCACCATGTTGACCAGGCTGATCTTGAACTCCTGACCTCAAGTGATCTGCCCGCCTCAGTCTCCCAAAGTGCTAGGATTACAGGTATAAACCACCATGCCCAGCCCACCCTTTTATTGATATGAAAACTGAGGTTCAGCAAGGTCAAGTGGCTTAGCCAAGGTCACACAAGTGTTAACTGACAAAAGCTGAGAACACATTTGTAAAGGAAGAGAAGAACTAAAAGCAATGGGTGCTATGGTTTGGATGTTTATCCCTCCAAATCTCATATTGAAATTTAATCCCAATGATGGAGGTAGGGCCTAATGGCAGGTGTTTGGGTGATGGGGGTAGATCCCTCACAAATAGATTAATACTCTCCTTCAGAAGATGAGTGAGTCCTCACTCTATTAGTTCCCTTGACAGCTGGTTCTTTTAAAAAGAGCTAGCCAGTTCTCTCACCCTTTGCGTCCTCTCTTGCCAAGTGATCTCTGCACAGCTGGCTGCCCTTCTGCCTTCCTCTAGGAGTGGAAGCAGCTGAAGGCCCTCACCAGATATAGATGCCCAATCTTGAACTTCCCAGCCATCAGAATCATGAGCCAAATAAACCTTTTATTATTATTATTATACTTTAAGTTCTGGATTACATGTACAGAACATGCACTTTTGTTACAAAGGTATACACATGCCATGGTTTGCTGCACCATCAACCTGTCATCTACATTAGGTATTTCTCCTGTTATCCCTCCCCTAGCCCCCACACCCCACAACAGGCCCCAGTGTGTTATGTTCCCCTCCCTGTGTCCATGTGTTCTCATTGTTCAACTCCCACTTATGAGTGAGAACATGTGGTGTTTGGTTTTCTGATCTTGTGATGGTTTGCTGAGAATGATGGTTTTCAGCTTCATTCATGTCCCTGCAAAGGACATGAACTCATCCCTTTTTTGTGGCTGCATAGTATTCCATGCTGTATATGTGCCACATTTTCTTAATCCAGTCTATCACTGGTGGACATTTGGGCTGGTTCCAAGTCTTTGCTATCGTGAATAGTGATGCGATAAACATGCATGTGCATGTGTCTTTATTGTAGAATGATTTATAATCCTTTGGGTATATGCCCAGTAACGGGATTGCTGGGTCAAATGATATTTCTAGTTCTAGATCCTTGAGGAATCACCACAAACCTTTTTTAAAAAATAAATTACCCAGCCTCGGGTATTTCTTTATAGCAACACAAAATGGACTAAGACAATGGGGTGTATTTAAGTGTCAGCTGTGTGGTTAGAGGGGTAGTGAAGAGATCAGGGCAAAAACCAGGATGAGGTAAGACTTAACCTGAGCTTTGGACAGGGGGAAAGATTTAGACAAGTCACATGCCAACTCACTGAATTCATTGTAGAAGACAGCATAGTACAGCTTTGGAGAGGGTGTAGTACAGGAAAACCAAAGGACATCTATTTTCCTACATACACAAAAGAGCATTGTCTTTCATTGAAGAAGTGGACATTCTTTAGTCACCTCAGTAATTAGCATGTGTATGCTCTGAGTATTTTTCTTGGTAGCAGAAATGGGTGGCCCCAAGCCTTACTTTTCCCTTGGCAGTAACAGTAAGTATCAGGAAGAGGGCTCACATGGGGTTAAGGACATGTAATCTGTACCACTGAGTGAAGGTGAAAACAACTAATCTTGGCACTCTTGACCATTACCAAAAGTATCTGAGCTAATTGGCCTTTTAGTCAAGGTATTCCTCTCTGCAGGTGTGACTAATCACATACCTGTACAGCAAGCCTACCTTCCCAGACTGCATTCATTGCTACCAACACTCAAGAATGTAATTAATGAGCACCCTGAACCTGCTTCTGAGGCAGGAAGGGAGAGGAGGGGAATGGCTAGAAAAGATTTCAAGGTGAAGATAAAGCATCAAAATTATAGAAGGGATTATAAAACAGGCCCAGGCTCTGTACACTAACAGAATGGGATTTAAGCCCCCCCGACCCACACCCCCTGCCAAAAAAAAAAGAAAAAAACTACCAAAAAACAGGAATTGGGACTCTGGAATCAGGTAGAGATCCTTAACAGAGTAGGCTTCAGACACAAGAAGAGTAAAACTTGGGTCATAGGAATCCTAAGGTTTCACTTAGCAGAATTACATGTCTTACTTCTTTTTTTTTGAGACTGAGTTTTGCTCTTGTTGCCCAGGCTGGAGTGCAATGGCATAATCTCGGCTGACTGCAACCTCTGACTCCCGATTCAAGTGATTCTCCTGCCTCAGCCTCCCGAGTAGATGGGACTACAGGTGCCCTCCACCACGCAGGCTAATCTTTGTATTTTTAGTGAAGATGGAGTTTCACCACATTGGCCAGGCTGGTCTCGAACGCCTGACCTCAGGTGATCTGCCTGCCTTGGCCTCCCAAAGTGCTGGGATTATAGGCGGGAGCCACCACGCCCGGCCGGTCTTCTTACTAGTGAGACTTTAGTCAACCTGCAGATTCCAATTTATTTTCATCAAGTAACACTTCAAACAATTTCACCAAGGGTTCTGAGATGAAATTCGCAGGTGTAATTCACACAATGTAGGTTATGATAGGATTAAACAATCCTCCCTCACCCTTACTCCATCCCCTCACCCCCCAAAGCAATTAGCAAACAGTGGGGATGGGGTAGAGGCCAGGACTATTTGATAGTGTTACCCAGGAGTGGTTTTGGAGTTTGGATTCGAAGCTGAAAGTGACTTTCTACCAAAGAGAATTTAAACCTTTTCCATCACATCAGTACCCAGTACTAATTGCAGAGTGAATGCAGTGACCAAAGAGAAGCAGAGCTCCCAAGTTAGACAGCAGAACCAGTTCTAGCATCTTTTCAGCCATTCTGGCATCTTGAGCAACTCAAGAGAAGGCAGCAAGACCTGTAGACATGCACCACTGAAGTCTTGAAGACTTATCCTTGATCAAGTGCCTAATAATATCTAAGCTTAGTGAAGAGGAATAGCATAGACTCATGCATGCACTATCTATTTAAAATAAGGCTGGGCGTGCAGTGGCTAACACCTGTAATCCCAGCACTTTGGGAGGCTGAGTCAGGCAGATCACTTGAGCTCGCAAGTTTGAGACCAGCCTGGGCCACGTGGCAAAACCTTATCTCTACAGAAAATACAAAAATTAGCTAGGTGTAGTGGTGCATGTCAAGTAGTCCCAGCTACTTGGGAGGCTGAGGTGGGAGAATGGCTTGAGACTGGGAGGCAGAGGTTGCAGTGAGAGGAGATTGCCCCACTGCACTCCAGCCTGGGTGATAGAGCCAGACCTTGTCTCAAGAAACAAATACATGAATAAAATAAAAACAAAATATAGAATCTATATATTCTGTAGTGTACTATACTATATATATTATATAACATATACATCTATATACATAAACACTACTATACATTTAGTTCTCAGTCATTTGCAACCAATTTATGAAATCCTGAAAACTTCTTGCCCTATTATTACATAGAAAATTAGGCTCGGTGGTTGCTAAGTGATTATAAAACCAGGATCCTCATCTCCAGGTAGTAAAATCAGGCATCCCTTTGCCGTAGAAGAATGTTCTAACAAGGGTATTTTGGTTCAGATGTGGTTGTTTATTGGGAGGGGGACAGCAGGATTACATGTGAAGTTATTGCTATTGCTATTATTTCTATGAAGAGCCACCAGGCTGGAACACTTACACGGGGTATCTCCCCAAATCCTCAGTCCAACACTGTAAGGAAAGTGTCATTATCATTCCTATTTCACAAAAGAGGAACTGGGTTCAGAGAAGCAGAATAATTTCACCTCCATATGTGCTCTTAATTACTATGTTGTGTATAGATATGTGTATATATGGATATATGATAGATATAAGTTACTACCTACAAACTGACATAATGGAATTTCAAATGTTCATTTCAAAAACTATAAACATATGGAACAGATAAAACTCATAAAGTGTTTTTTTTTCCTAGCAGAAGTAGGACTTAAAAAAGGTCACACTATCATGGAAAACTGAAAATATTTAGGTAAAACAATCTTCAATTTCAGAAGAAGAAAAACAGTCATTTTATAAATTTTTAATCAACAAAGATCAATCAATAAATACTTCCTAAGGACATACTGAGTGAGAAGACTTGTTAGGTACATCTCACTGCAGAGAGGGGCCATGATTTTAGAAAACTGGTGTGTATTAGAGAAAGAACACTGTCCAGGGATTAGGCAAAAGTCAACTTTGCTCCCAGCTCAGTCTCTCTCTTGCTATGTGATGCTGGGCAAGTCACTTAACCTTCTGAAGCTTCTATCTCCTCATCTGCAAAGTGAGGGAACTAAAAAGGATGATCTCTCACGTAGACTCCTTCTGGCGATAAAATGCTGTGACTCACACTGGTGAAAGAAGACAATTCAGGCCACAGCAGAATTTGTCTACAATGAACTATGGCCCTATACCTCTCATTGCATTTCAAAGCCCAGAGTAAAACCATCCCAAAGTCTGTAGTCAAGCAAGCAACAGTCATTCTTTCAATAGTGCTTATGCTCATCTAAAGAGTAGGATAATTTTCCACCAAATTAAATGTCTCTCTGTGATATTGTGAAATATCTTTGTTCTCTTTTGCTGGTACATAGCTCCTAAAACCCTTGGAATCTCTGGAGTAGTAAGAGTGTCTTTTGTATGCTAAGGTGGTAACTGGTGGCTGGCAGCCACTAGGTAGCTTCAGAATGGGGGCTGGTCAGAATAAAGACTAAAGCATGATTAAACTTTTCAGTCCAAAGCCCCAATCTCTGGGGAGAAGAGAGGTCCCTGCCAGCACAAAGGTTAAGCTAATCACCAGTGGCCATTGGTTTAATCAGTCACGCCTATGTAATGAAGCTGCCATAAAATCCCAAAGGGATTGGGTTTGAAGAGCTTCTTGTTAGCTGAGCACATGGAAGCTCCATGCTCCTTCTCCCATACTTTGCCCTATGCATTTCTTCTATCTGGCTGTTCATCCATATCCTTTGCAATATCCTTTATAATAAACTGGTAAATATCAGTAAAGTTTTTCTCTGAGTTCTGTAACATTCTAGTGAATTAGTCAAACCCAAAAAAAGGAGTAGTGAGAAACCCAATTTACAGCCAGTCAATCAATCAGAAATATAGGTGACAACCTATTACTTGCGATTGGCATCTGAATTAGAGGCATTCTTGTGGGACTGGGCCCTCAGCCTGTGAGATCTGATGCTATCTTCAGGTAGGCAATGTCAGAATTGAATTGAATTAGAGGATACCCAGCTGGTGTTTGCTGCAGAACTGATTGCTTGCTTGGTATGTGCGGGGAAAACCCCTGCACATCTGGGGTACAGAAGTGTTCTGTGCTGTGGTGAGTAGAGAATAGGAAAAACACTGCAGTAGTCCATTCCAATGCTGCTAATGAAGACATACCTGAGACCGGGTAATTTATAAAGGAAAGAGGTTTAAATGACTCAAAGTTCAGCATGGCTGGGGAGGCCTCAGGAAACTTACAATCATGACAGAAGGGGAAGCAAACACATCCTTCTTCACATGGTAGCAGCAAGGAGAAGTGCTAAGCAAAAGGGGAAAGAGCCCCTTATAAAACCATCAGATTTTGTAAGAACTGACTCATTGTCACTAGAACAGTGGCATGGGGGTAACCACCCCCATGATTCAATTACCTCCCACCAAGTCCCTCCCACAGCACATGGGGATTACGAGAACAACAATTCAAGATGAGATTAGGGTGGGGACACAGTCAAACCATATCATTCTGCCCTGGCCCCTCCCAAATCTCATGTCCTCACATTTCAGAAGCAGTTATGCCCTCCCAACAGTCCCACAAATTCTTAACTCATTTCAGCATTAACTCAGAAGCCCATAGTTCAAAGTCTCATCCGAGACAAGCCAAGTCCGTTACACTTATGAGCCTGCAAAATCAAAAGCAAGTTAATTACTTCCTGAATACAATGGGGGTACAGGCACTGGGTAAATACACCCATTCTAAATGGGAGAAGTTGGCCGAAATGAAGGGGCAACAGGCCCTGTGCAAGTCCAAAATCCGGTAGGGCAGTCAAATCTTAAAGCTCCAAAATAATCTCCTTTGAGATCTCCATGTCTCATATCTAGGTCATGCTGATGCAAAAGGTTGGCTCCCACAGCCTTGGGCAACTCGACCCCTGTGGCTTCGTAGGATACAGCGCCCCCTCCCAACTGCTTTCACAGGCTGGCATTGAGTGTCTACAGCTTTTCCGGGCACACAGTGCAAGTGTTGGTGGATCTACCATTCTGGGGTCTGGAGGATAGTAGCCCTCTTCTCACAGCTCCACTAGGCAGTGCCCCAGTAGGGACTGGATGTGGGGTCTCCAACCCCACATTTCCCTTCTGCACTGCCCTAGCAGAGGTTCTCCATGAGGGTCCCACCCCTGTAGAAAACTTCTGCCTAGACATCAGGCATTTCTATACATCCTCTGAAATCTAGGGGAGGTTCCCAAATGTCAATTCTTGACTTCTGTGCATTGGCAGGCTCAAAACCATGTGGAAGCTACCAAGGCTTGGGGCTTACACCCTCTGAAGCAATGACTTGAGCTGTACCTTGGTCTCTTTAAGCCATGGCTGGAGTGGCTGGGATGGAGGGCACTAACAAGTCCTAGAGGCTGCACACAGCAGGGGGGCCCTGGACCCAGCCCAGGAAACCATTTTTCCTTCCTAGGCCTCCAGACCTGTGATGGGTGCAGGGGCTGCCGTGAAGGTCTCTGACATGCCCTGGAGACATTTTCCCCATTGTCTTGCTGATTAACATTTGGCTCCTCATTACTTATACAAATGTATGCAGCCAGCTTGAATTTTTCTCCAGAAAATGGGTTTTTCTTTTCTGTCACACGGTCAGGCTGCAAATTCTCCAAACTTTTATGCTTTGCTTTTTTTTTAAACGTAAGTTCCAATTCCAAACCATATCTTTGTGAATACATAAAACTGAATGCTTTTAACAGCATTCAGGTCACATCTTGAACACTTTACTGCTTAGAAATTTCTTCTTACAGATATCCTAATCATCTCTCTCAAGTTCAAAGTTTCATCTCTCTCTAGTTCAAATCTCTAAGACAGGGGCAAAATACCACCAGCCTCTTTACTAAAGCATAATGAGAGTCACCTTTGCTCCAGTTCCCAACAAGTTCTTCATCTCCATCTGAGACCACCTCAATCTGGACTTTGTTGTCCATATCAATATCAGCATTTTGGTCAAAACCATTCAACAAGTCTCTAGGAAGTTCCAAACTTTCTCACATTTTCCTTTCTTCTTCTGAGCCCTCCAAACTGATCCAACCTCTGTCTGTTACACAGTTCCAAAGCTGCTTCCACATTTTTGGATATCTTTACAGCAACAACCCACTCCCAGTACCAAATCACTGTATTAGTCCATTCTTACGCTGCTAATACAGACATACCCGAGACTGGGTAATTTATAAAGGAAAAAGGTTTAATGGACTCACAATTCCACATGGCTGGGGAGGCCTCAGGAAACTTATGATCATGACAGAAGGGGAAGCAAACATGTCCTTCTTTACATGGTGGCAGCAAGGAGAAGTGCCAAGCAAAAGGGGGGAAAGCCCCTTATAAAGCCATCAGATCTCGTGAGAACTCACTATCACTAGAATAGCAGCATAGAGGTAACCACCCCCATGATTCAATTACCTCCCACCAAGTCCCTCCCACAACAGGTGGGGATTATGGGAACTACAATTCAAGATGATATTTGGGTGGGGACATAGCCAAACCATATCAAACACTTTGATTTTTATATATAGAACTCTGGTTCTTCATATATCCTAACACCCTTGTTCTTGATGGTATATAGCAAACTAGGCAAAAATAGTTAATATTAGTTAATAATAACAATAAGACTATCAAAGTCTTACATAGCAGTTAGAATATTCTAGGCACTGTTTTAAGTAACTTACATATATCAACTCATTAATTTCTCACAACAACATGAAGTAAGCATTCTACAGATAAGAAAACAGGTTTAGAGAGGCCAAGTAACTGCTCGCTACTCGGTTAACTGCTAGTAATGGCAGCACAACTCCAGCCAGATTGTCCAACTCCAGTGTCGATGCTCTGCGCTTCCACCCCATGCTGCCTTCTTGGACAGAAGTGTCACAAAGCACAGAATCATTCTCCAGGTGGCTTGGGTTGTACATTTTTAAGTCCTTGGCTCTTCTTGCTCCTTTCTCTCTGATCCCTGCACACTCTCCGGCCTGGCTCATTTTCTGATCTCTGGCTCAGATTCTGGCCACAGATTTCCTCAGACTGGACTTCCCCAGGCAGCCCAGGAAAAGGAGGTCTTTAGCTATCTGATGGGCATTACTTGGCCACAACAACCACGTGCCATGTGCCCATGGCAGGCTTCCTAGTATGACCCAGAACAGGGTTCTAAAATCAACCTTCACAAGGTAACTGGAAATTCATCTTTCTTAAACCTGGCAGAACCCTCACCTTTGTCAAGACCCTGACAGAGGAGAAAAGCAGCATTTCCCCAGGAAAGACATTCAGTGAATTCAGTTGAGACTATGCTTTGCAATATTTAATGACAGAGATGGTGCGGTGCAATGCAATGGTTTGAAAACAGAGCTTTCTGGGCTATGAACCACTAATGCCTCAAATTCCTTCTGCTGTATTCTCCCATTAGGAAACCAAAGCCACCAAAATAGAAAAAAAAAAAAAAGTATGGTAAACCTCATTAATGTCTTGCAAAAAAGAATAAGTAAAATAACAGAGATGTGAAGAAAAAAAATGCCATCTAAAGATATGATATTCTCTGTCTTACTGGTTTTTTTCTTTCCATCTTAGATAGAAGAGAAGAACAAAAACAAGTGAAAGTAAACATCAAAGGAGATCAAGGAGAATAGTAAGGCTGAATTGCTTTACTTCAAATTCAGGGTCCATAATTATATTATTCTCTAAAATAATGGCTTTCAAATGTCACTACTATTTAGGCTGAGATACAAGGGAAATAAATGATATCATCATGTGGCTTAACTTTATTACATGTTCGTTTTATTAAATTTACGCACATTAGAAGCATAGGAAATTGCCTGCCTTTAACATTCACACACACGCAAAGAATTATACAAAAAATACATCATCTTGAATCCTGGTCTTCAATTTCTTCCCACAATTCCACAGAGCTGGTAAGGGGTTAAAAAAAAAAATGTTCCTATCATTGAGATTTATAAACTGATTTCTTTCATCCTCGGAATCACTAGTTACTCACACCACAGCCTGTGGCTGCCGGCAGCAACACATCAGCACTTGCATGTATTTAATGCTGTATCTTCTTATTTGGGTATTATTTCTCATTAAACCAATCAGAAGAGGCTTCAAGGTAGAGAGGGAGAAGTGGGAGGTGAGAAAGGGGCAATTTGAGCCAAGGGAAACGCCACACCCATTCCACATGGAAACCACAACCATGTATGGTCGCTGAGTGAAAAGGACTTGAGTGCCCAGCTAAGAGCTGGAAGGCAAAACACCAATGAGGTCCCCTCTGTGGAATTCAGTCTTTCACCTGAGGATAAAGGTTTTTGTAATTCTAAACAAAACTAAAATGAAAAGACATTAACTGAATACCAAAATGGATAAGACAGAGTTTTAGGATAAGCTCAAGCAAGCAACACAGCTGGACCCAGGACAGCCAGAAATGAACCCCCTTCAGGTACGGAAAACAGAAGGAAAAGTGGGATTTTGCCTTTTCCCTTAACTATTATTCAGAAAGTGTCTACCATCTTCCTAAAAGTAAAAATCCTTGTCTAAAAGTTTTATAAAAAGAAAAACAGATCTTAAAACAATTGTTGCAGAAACTTCTTCCATTTCTGTTTCTAAAATAATTCAAAACACTAATTTTTAAGATTTTTAATGAGAATTTGAATCATCATGAAATCTTACAGAAAATATGAGTTGGCTCAGGAAAATTAAAGAAGGTATACCCCCCAAGTTTTAACTCTCGAGGTCAATCAGAGTCCACGGGAGCTTAAATGAGGCTCATGGCCTGGACTGGCTGTTTTTCTCCAAAGAAGCTACATATTAAGATGTATGAAGCCTGAGAGTCAACAGATTTTCACTCATCTATTTCTCAGTAGAAGGTAAGTAGCACAATGCCTAGCTCAAAAAATACCTGTTGAATGACTGCTAAATGAAAGAATATTCCCAAGGAAGGAATGACAGTGACTTCCATTTCACCCTCTGCCTAAGGTTAGACCTGACTATGTTACATAATACTATGTGTAAAAAAGTCCTGTTCACTCCAGCTTTATTTGTAATAGCCAAAAATTAGAAATAACCCCAGTGCTCTTCAACAGGTGAATGGTTAAACGGTACATCCATACCATGGGATACTACTAAGCAATAAAAAGGAAAAACTCTTGATAGACACAACTTGGATGAATCTCAAGGGAATTGTGCTAAATGTAAAAAGGCCAATCCTAAAAGGCCACTACTGCATGGTTCTGTTTATATGACACTCTTGAAATGGCAAAATTATAGAAATGAAGAACAGATTAGTGGTTGATAGGGGTTAGGGATGGGGGCTGTGGAGGCCATAGGGAGGTGGGTGTGATTATCAAAGAACAAATGGAAAGAATCTGTGGTGGTGTAACTGGTCAGTATCTGGCCAGTGATGGTTGGCACATGTGATAAAATTGTATACAACTTAATACACACAGGCCCATGTGCACACATACACACACACACATTAGTAAACTGGAAAAAAATCTATGCCAATATCTGAGTTGTGATATTATACTACAGTTGTACAAAATGTTACCACAGCGGAAACCAGGTAAAGGGTACACGGATCTCTGCACTATTTCTTACAGCCTCATGTGATCTACAATTATCTCAAAATAAAAAGATTAACTTAAAAACATTCTGAAGTGACCTCTCCTTTGCTACCATCAGCACTACCAATTTGAGAGTGTGTGTATGTGTGTGCATGGTAGGTCGAGAGAGGGGGCATCAACACATAAAACTTAACCACCTCCACAGAGCTCTCTATGGGGAGTTTAGAGTCATCTCTAACTTCCTTTAAACTCCCAATGCACCAATTGTTTTTCACACAACCTAAATTTTGCTCTTATATTAAAAACAAATATTTCAGGACTCTTATCTCCATATCTGGGATAAAAGGTCATGAGACCCATGAGAGCCCATGTTTTATACCTGTTTGATACCCTCTCAGTGCCTAGCACAATGCTCAACCCAGAGTAGAGCCTGAATAAAAGTGCTTTTAATAAATGGATAAGCGAATGAATGGATGGATGAACTTTCTCATTATAGTAGAACCAGATAAGCTGAAAATTCACAATGTTTTTGCTCCAATTTTCTCAACTTCAAAAGGTCAGTAATAGCTGTGCCCACCTGCCTCACAGGCCTGGGGAGAGGATCCGAGCCTGCTGTAGTAGCAAGTGCATACATAGCTTTGTTTAGAGATCTGTCCTAATTATTTCTTGTGTGTTCTTGTGCCAGCTAACTTCTCTGAACCTGCGATTTCCCATTTGTAAAATGGGGGATAATACTTATTTCTGCAAGGCTGCTATGTGAAGGAGACATGGTGTTCATAAAAGGCCTTGCTCAATGTCAGCCTCACTAGATGATCAATAAATGTTTTCACCCTTCCATAGATACTTCCAGGAACTAGCACTCACCTCATAGCTCAAAATGGCAGCCATTTCTCAGTAAGTTTACGGTTTTTTATAAATAAATAACCAGTGTTGTATTCATGTAGCATCTTCCTCTAAAGATCAAACTTTGCTTACATTTCCAGTGGCAAAGTAGTGTGGACAAAGTAAATGTAGATAGAGGATGGACTAAATGGGAAGAGACAAGTTCAAGTGGAAGATGACAAGGGCATTTGTGGGTAGTTGTTAGGACTGTACCGCAAGTCCTCTCCCACTACATCACTTCAGAAAGCAACTTGTCTTGGGCTTGGTCTCCTCCCCAATGGTTTATTTCTTTTTTCTGTTTTTTTTTTCTTTTCCTTTTTTTTTTTGTATTTTTATGGTATTTAGTATATTCATACCCACAGGCAGCCTAGATAATAGAGGAAGACACCTGAAAAGTCTACTGGCCTCAAAGAATGGTGGGCTAGAGGTATGGAAAGGAAGGAGAAGGGGCCTCTGTTTATTTTCTCTGCTGTGAAAGCTACTTGTACTCAGGAAATATCTACTGCTTCTTTCTCAGGGCTGGGAATGCCCTAGTCTGTTCTTACCCAAGGGTGGTAACTTTTCCTCCAAGTGTGCAGCTGTCTGAAAATATATTTGCTCTTGATGTGTCACCAGGTCATGAGTAGTTATCTGAGAAATACTTTACACATGGGTGTCTCCTGAGCCCAGGCAGTGGAGATATTTGCTTACCCATGAAGCAGGGAAGGACAAACAGGGGATATGGTTCCAGGGTCCAGTTTTTAAAGACTATGCTAATTCAGTCAGTTTGTCAACTGCATTTTGAACCCTAACTATGTGCCTGGCCTCTGACTGAAAATGAGAAGGACTTTTTCTAAGGTAATAATGATACTGAGAGAGGTGACATTTTTGATTAGTTACTAAATGCCATGTCTTCTTAAGACTTTGCACGCTTTATCTTATTCAGTCTTCACAACAAGTTTGTAAGATGAGTCATATTATTAACCTCCTTTTAGGTAAGAAAATGGGGTACAGAAACAGTAAGTTGCAGAGTTAGTGTCAGATCCCAAAGATAAGGGAAGTAAATGGCATGTTTTCTATTAGTTGAACCAATTGCTTATAAATATGTTGTGAAGCTGTGAAATATACATAAGTTGTGAAAAAGACACCATGCAAAAGTCTGGAAACTTGCCAAAGTAATCACATCACCTTTAATAATGAGTGTGGAAATGTACCTTCTTGGTTCCAGAGACCCTTATTTCATCCAGGTTTCTAAGGCATCCATTACATCATAGTAAAATAGCTAACATTTCTTTTCCCTTCCTCTTTGTCAATAGCTGCTATGACCTTAATTATCTGTAGAAGGCCTCTAGGATGAGATTTTTGACAATATGCATTACAAGTAAAATTATTCTATAATTATAAAAAAAAAAAGAAAGAAAATGAGAAGGAATCATCCATGACTGAGACACAGAAGATCCCCTCCCTTTATAGAGCTCATGGTCTCATTCTGCATACTCACATTTGGTTGCTTTACTTCTATCATAATAATCTTGTGTGGCACACAGCACATGTGTCAAAGCAAAGGTCTCAAAAATAGAATATCATTCCACACATGTTCCCTATAACAAGCAGAAGAATATGAAATAGAGATAATATAAAGATATGTCCCTGTTAGACAACAAAGGTTTGGCATATCTTGCAAATCTCAAAAAGATGAATGTGTGTTCCAGAAAAATTATGTACATTTATTTATTTATATATTTATTTATCATTTTGAGATAGGGTCTCACTCTGTTGCCCAGGCACAATCCTAGCTCACTGCAGCCTCGACCTCCTGGGCTCAAGCAATTCTCCCATTTCAGCCTCCGGAGTAGCTGAGACTACAGGCACACACCACCATACCTGGCTGATGAATATATATATATATATTTATATGATGTGTGTGTATATATATATATATATATATGTATATATATATAATTTATTTTTTTTTTTTTGTAGAGACAAAGTCTCCCTACGTTGCACAGGCTGCTTTTGAACTCCTGGGCTCAAGCAAGCCTCTCACCTTGGCCTCCCAAAGTGTTGGGATTACATGTGTCAGTCACTGCCCCGGGCCAAATTATACATTTTGAAAGCCTTATCAGTTTTATTCTCTTCCTTTTTGATACAATTAACAATAGCATATACTTATTAGGTACTTACTATGTGCCAGGTACTATACTAAGCCCTTCAAAGAATCATCTCATTTAATCTTTTAAACAATCTATGAGTGATGCACATAATATTATTCCTATTTTATTGATGAAGAGACTTCAGCTTAGAACAAGGGATGTAAACCCAGGATCAACCGATTCCGAACAAATGTGGATCTCTACATTAAGCTGTAATATTATATGCTTGCTTGGTTTAGAGAGAAGGCCAAAGTTATGATTTCTATTATTGAAATAAGAACATATACAGTATAGATCCTTCAAAACATATTAGGGTGAACCAGTATTAAATAGCCAATACTGGTTGAGTATCCCTTATCCAAAATGCTTGGGATCAGAAGTGTTTGTGATTTTTGGATTTTTTTCAGATTTTGGAATATCTGCATATATATATAAGATATCTTGGGGATGAGACCCAAGACTAAACACAGATTCATTTGTCTCATATACACCTTATACACATAGCCTGAAGGTAATTTTTTATAATATTTTTAATACTTTTGTGCATAGAACAAAGTTTGTGTACACTGAATCATCAGAAAGTGAAGATGCCAGGTGTGGAATTTTCCACTTGTAGGTCATGTCAGGGCTCAAAATGTTTAGGTTTTGGAACATTTTGGATTTCAGATTAGAGATGCTCAACCTGTATACAACTGTTTTGACCTACAGAAATGGCAATTTCATTTGGTTCAACCTAATATAATATCAAGAGACAGAATGACCTAAGCCTAGCCCAAGCACAACCCCTGACTAGCTGTATGAATTTTAACAAGTTACTTAACATTTCTAGACTTCACTTGCTTTACTGCATAATACAAAGCGTAACTATAAAAGTTAGACTGGATTTGTCTTTAGGTTCCCCAGCTCCATAATTATAAGCGAAGAGGTGAAGAGAAGTATAATTTATTTGTTCAACAATTATTTATTAAGTACCTACAATGTGCCCAACACTGTGCTTTCTCTCCCATTCCAGGTTCACCTGTATTTCAAAGACAGGCTCCCAGTAGCTTCCCATGATTCCAGGGATTCTACATGTTAGAAATAAAGAACAAACTTGAAGATTCTCGCTTGTCTGTTCAGGATAACTGGGATGTGCCCTATGGTGCTGGCAGGTCCTCCCAGATCACAATTCCACAGCAGAAGAGATAAACATAGGACCTGGAAACCACTTTAATGTGAAGAGATGAAATGCAGCAGAAGAAATGTTCATGTGAACAAATGTGTATCTTCCAATAAAAAAGAAATATCAGTAGGCTGGGCGTGGTGGCTCATGTCTGTAATCCCAACATTTTGGGAGGCTGAGGCGGGTAGATCACCTGGGGTCAGGAGTTTGAGACCAGCTTGACCAACACAGTGAAACCTCGTTTCTACTAAAAATACAAAAAAAATCAGCCGGGCATGGTGGTGCACACCTGTAATCCCTGCTACTTGGGAGGCGGAGGCAGGAAAATTGCTTGAACCCCGGAGACGGAGATTGCAATGAGCCAAGATCACGCCACTGCACTCCCGCCTGGGCAGCAGAGCTAGAGTCTGTCTCAAAAAAAAAAAAAAAAAAAAAAAAAAACCTTAGTAAATATTATGGCTCACAAAAAATATCTTACTTTACTTGTACCTCCCAGAAAAACAATTATTTTTAACTTAAAAATATACAAAATTCCACAAAGAGCCCTCACTCAGCTTTGCTGGGTACAGCACCTTAGCAACTAGCCACAATCTTTGCAATGATTAAGGATTGGGAGTAGAGAGATACAGAAAAACATTAAACAGCAAGTTCAAAGACACCAGTTCAATACCTAGCTATGTGACTCACTAGCTTTGTGAGCCTGGACTTAACATTCAACCAGCCTCTGCCTCAGTATCTCATCCATATAATGAGGAATCAGATGATGAACTCTAAACATCTTTCCTGTTCTAAAGGTCAACTAGTTCCTTATCATCTAAGTTTTTACCATCTAACTGCCATCTGTTCCCTTTTGTACTATCCATTGTGAACACAGCAAACAGTTGTTTTCCAATGTGCCTGCAATAGCTTTTCAAATACGTACCTGAAGACTCTCTTGACTCCCTCTCTTCTAACATAAGTCAATGGCCCAGATGGAGTCATGTGGTTAGCAAGATGTTTGGAATAACTCATGTGGAGTCATATGTCTAAACCTGGAGCCATAAGGAAGGGAATACATGCAGCAAAGAGCTGCTTGCTTTCTCAACATCTTGTAATTGAGAAAGGCCCATAACTCCCAATCTCATTTCCTGGGAATTCTACCAGCAGCTGCGATAGGATTACAAAAGTTGTAAGAGAAAGGGATTAATAACCTTGATGAGCTGACAATCTAGCTGAGAAAACTGAACCTATAGAAAGTATATAACTGGCGAATTGTATAGAACAGATTATTACTACATACAAAATTTGGGGATGTACCCAGTAAGAGTCACAGGAAGTTAGACAAAAAAATGGTTAGATGAGGGGTATAGTCTGCTCCAGGGAAAGCCTATTGCTCTGTAGGAGGTCAGACTTTGAATCACTAAAGAGGACATGACTTACTTGGGAAACCATGACACCAACCCAGCCTCTAGTGGGTGGTGATCTTCAAATTAGGGGTGACCTGGGGCTCTGCCAATAGAGTTCTCTCAAACCCACCCTAATGGGGTAGTTTAGGATAGACTATCTGACAGGGCAGTGGAGGCAATTGCAAGCCAAATGTCACTTGGCTTTTCTATGTTCTAAGTCAAGGATGTTCATTTCTCTCTTAACCTGTAGATTAACTTTCTAGCCCATTTAATGAAAACCATCTCTGAATGGGGCACCTATGAAATGTGTCACTCTGAAGTTGCAGAAAGTTATTTTTTCTTCTTCAAACAAGTACTCCTTGGAAACAATAAACCAGTAAGTAAAAATAATTCCACAAAATAAATCACAGAAGCAAATGATTAATAAATACCACCCCCACCTAAGATTCTTAGTTTCAGAGCTTTTTTTTTGTTATTGTTATTATACTTTAAGTTTTAGGGTACATGTGCACAATGTGCAGGTTAGTTACATATGTATACATGTGCCATGCTGGTGTGCTGCACCCATTAACTCGTCATTTAACATTAGGTATATCTCCTAAAGCTATCCCTCCCCCCTCCCCCTACCCCACAACAGTCCCCAGAGCGTGATGATCCCCTTCCTGTGTCCATGTGTTCTCATTGTTCAATTCCCACCTATGAATGAGAATATGCGGTGTTTGGTTTTTTGTTCTTGTGATAGTTTACTGAGAATTATGATTTCCAATTTCATCCATGTCCCTACAAAGGACATGAACTCATCATTTTTTTATGGCTGCATAGTATTCCATGGCATACATGTGCCACATTTTCTTAATCCACTCTATCATTGTTGGACATTTGGGTTGGTTCCAAGTCTTTGCTATTGTGAATAATAGTGCCACAATAAACATACGTGTGCATATGTCTTTATAGTAGCATGATTTATAGTCCTTTGGGTATATACCCAGTAATGGGATGGCTGGGTCAAATGGTATTTCTAGTTCTAGATCCCCGAGGAATCGCCACACTGACTTCCACAATGGTTGAACTAGTTTACAGTCCCACCAATCGTGTAAAAGTGCTCCTATTTCTCCACATCCTCTCCAGCACCTGTTGTTTCCTGACTTTTTAATGATTGCCTTCTAACTGGTATGAGATGGTATCTCATTGTGGTTTTGATTTGCATTTCTCTGATGGCCAGTGATGGTGAGCATAGTTTCAGAGCTTTTATTATGTCTTCTTTATTTCAAAATACAAATACCTATAAGGAAGGAAATAATTTGAGAACTGTTATCATAATATTTTATGTTTTAAAGATGAACAGTTTTCTTTTTCCTGTTCAGGGACTTTGAATTACAAAATTTCTCAAAGAGGCAGACATGGAGAAAAGTTTCAGCCATCTCAAACTCTGATAACATCCATGAAATTTAATTTGAGATATCTCATAACCAATATTTTATAACCTGCCCTTAAAAATGAAGGACATGTTCTCAACACTTTCTGTCATGGAAATTGTTCCAACAGACAAAGAAATAGGCATATCTATGGTTAAAATCTCACAGCTGTCACATTATTTAGTTCTGCACAAATGAAAAATCCTATTACCCAAAAAAGGCTGGAGAATCTGTAGCTGTAATTTGGCAAGCAATTGCATTTCCACATTGTTTTAGTCATATCCTCCCTCATACAGATATGAACCCTGGAAAATATTTAATTAAACATAACTATGTGGTCTGAAAAACAAGTCAAAAAAAGAAGTTAATGCTTTGCCATCTTTAATGTTGTTATGCAATTCATTAGAGAAAAGAGCACACAATCCCTCAATCCCCATCCCCCAAAGATTCAAAAGAGCAGATTCAGTTTTTTTTTCTTGTAGAGACAGGGTCTCACTATGCTGCCCAGGCTGGTCTTGAACTCCTGGGCTCAAGCAACTCTCCCACCTCAGCCTCCCAAAGTGCCAGGATTACAGGCATAAGCCACCTTGCCTGGCCAGATTTAAATTTTTTTTTCTTTTTTTTAGAGACAGGGCCTCTTTCTGTCACCCAGGCTGAAGTGCAACAGCACAGTTATGGCTCACTGTAACTTCAAACTCCTGGGTTTAAGCAATCCTCCTTCCTGCCTCAGCCTCCCAAGTAGCTGAGACTAGAGGCACATGCCACTACATCCAGCTAATTTTTAAATTTTTTTTCTAGAGACAGGTTCTCCCTGTGTTTCCAGGGTGTCTCAAACCTCAGGCCTCAAGTGATCCTCACACCTCGGCCTCCCAAAGTGCTGGGATTACAGTCACGAGCCACCACGCCCAGCCAGTTTTAAATTTTAAAGGACAACAGAACAAATAACAAAACCTCCCACTTTCTCAAGGTCACAAAAGAGACTTTCATATCACCAAACTCAAAAGAATCCAGATTCTCAAATGGGCATCACATCTCTCCATGAATTATCCCTTGGTGAGGAAACTTGCATTTATCAAGACTTTTCTACTTGCTTGGGCTTGATTTCTGCTATTTGTCTGGTATTTGAAGGGAGGAAAAAAAATCATTATATTGCTGGGGAAGTACAGGAAGTAAGTCTCAAACATAAATTTGAATTTGTATTTCTTTCTGAAAACAAAAGTTCACTTGAGGTTTATACAGAAGTAAAAGAAAAGCAGAATTTCCAGGAATTGCTCCAGGAATTCATGGAAAGTAGATCCATTCATCATTTTCTTCTAATAAAGAAAACCAAGAAAAAACAATAAGGAGATGGTCTTTCAAAATGCCTAGCTTCCCACTCCTTTACCATATCACTAAGGAGAGGTTAAGTGGCTATACTTTGGTCTCCACATTTACATTTCAGAATTATTGCCTACCGTGTGGCCTTGGGCAAGTTACTTAGCTTCCTCACTGGTAAAATATCTACTTAAAATTGTGTTATAAGGATTACATGCACTTGTATGTATAAAAGACTTAGTCTGGCATGAGTCCATGGTGAACCCTGTATTAGCTGTAATACTTATATTAGCTAATATAAGTATTAGCTGTTATTATTACTGCCACCACCGCTAAGTTTATTTTCAGCCTCCCAAATAAAGCCACATCCCCCCAAGGAATAATGCTTGCGTTTTATTTTCTGAAATGATGATGGCCTGGCTCCAGGCTCACCATCAGATCTAAAAAAAAAAACTGAACCCTCTAAGCCAGAGCACACTAATGTGAACTGGGGTCTGGGCTGCTCTGTGATTTGGGCAGCAGAAGAGGCCAGATACTTATGCCCAGTAGCCTGAGTTGCGCTCATTTAACAAATGTTAATTGTATCCCTAGTCTGTGCCAGGCAGTGTACCAGGTGCTGAATTTATTTGCTCATGATCAGCACTTTCACTGTATTTTCTAGAGCCCAAGGCCGTGTTTTTTGTTTTTTACTATAATGTGCTGCCTATGTTAAAAAAAGAAAAAGTTACATAGGAAACATTTTCCAGGATGAAACTAACAAGAATAGTAAAAGCCACTCCAAATCATCTATTTCTATCTTCTTCCCTATATTTCTACAATATAAAAATTTTCACCTACTTTTTAAATTTGATAAAGCAGATTATTCCCAGACGAGTTTTTGCCAAATATCTGCAAGAAAGGATGACTTCTGGTGAGCTGGCTCTGAAATCAGCAAACTGACAGAGCAGGCCACCACTCCCCTTCCCTCATATCTACCAAACTGCAAATAGTGCTGGGAAGGCTGCCACTCTGGGAATCCCATAGGACTCAGGAAAGGTAATACACAAGCACAGAGCATACACATAAGCCATCATCACCAGGGGAATCTCCTGCTGTAAAAACTCTGAGTAGGCACCAGAAGCTTAAACTTCTTCATAGAAGAGCCTTAACATTCACTGAGGCTCAGGTAAGATTTAACCACCTACATAAGAACTGATCTAATGATTATTATTTTATGAAGTTGCATCATTGTGTTCAGGCAGCACAGGGAAGAAAAAGAGCACCGACTTGGGAGTCAGGCTTCAGCTTGAATTCCAGGGCTACCACTTAAAAGCTGTGAGACTCTGGGCAAATATTTAACTTCTCCAAGTCTAATTTTTCTTATCTAGGTTATATGGCATCAAATTTCTACCTTTGAAGATCTTGGTAAGAATTAAAAGGATGATTCACATTAAACACCTAGCTGATATCTGACACACCATAGAAACTTAACACGATATATGCTCTGACCACCTCTTATTTTGGGGCAGGAAAAATGTCCCAAGAACTCCTCCCCTGATTTAGAGAAATAATGAAAGTGAATCCGAGGCAAATATTGCCCCTTATTTTTCTAAGAGTCTAATTCTGATAAGTGATATTTTTAGGACTCTGACAGTACCTGAGATATTATGAAAAATGCAACCAAACCTTCTCCAATAGCTCTTTGTCACCCAGATCTTACAGTGGGCAATCAAGAAGGCTTCAACTTTCTTCTGCAGAGCACCATGAGCTTTGGAACTGGAGCCCACATCCTCCCAGCTCCTCTGTTCTAGTCTCTTTCTATCCAAATCCCAAATGCAGCTTCTAAAAAGAAAGATCAACTGTTTTCCCACAATCTATACACAGGATGGCACAGAGTGAAAGTAGGCAATTTGCCTCAACTTCTTTTCATTCACTCAGTAATATCTGTCAGGTCTGAGGCTTGACTGATATATACCTTTAAATAAACTTAAATATATCAGGAAGCTAAGAGACTTTATAGTTCTTATATTTCCCAGGATCTAGGTTTAAAATCAAAAGGATTGAATTTGGGCTCACGCCTGCAATCCCAGCACCTTAGGAGGCCAAGGCCAGAGGATCGCTTGGGCCCAGGCATTCAAGAGCAGCCTGGGCAACATTGCAATACCCCAACTCTATAAAAAAATTTTTTAAATGATCCAGGTGCAGTGGCATGCACCTGTAGTCCTAGCTACTCAGAAGGCTGAGGCAGGAGGATTGCTCGAGCCCAGGAGGTAAAGGCTGAAGAGGTAGGACTACAGGTGTGCAGCTCAAACCGACCATATTACTCTGGGCAAGCTATTCAGTTCTTCTGAATTATAGTTTCCTTAGCTGTGGAAACTAATAATACTTCCTACCTTATAGGATTATTTTAGCATTAAATGATATTGTATGTGAAAACATTTTCAAAACTGCAAAGTTCTATACAAATGTTATATTAGAAAATGTTAGTCTATTTTGGCCAGGAGCAGTGGCTCACACTTGTAATCCCAGCACTTTGGGAGGCTGAGGTGGGAGGATCACTTGAGGTCAGGAATTCGAGACCAGCCTGGCCAACATGGTGAAACCCCATCTCTACTGAAAATACAAAAATTAGCTGGGCATGGTGGCAGGCATCTGTAATCCCAGTTACTTGGGAAGCCGAGGCACAAGAATCATTTGAACCTAGGAGGCAGACATTGCAGTGAACTGAGATCACGCCACTGTACTCCAGCCTGGGCGACAGAGCGAGACTCCTTCTCAAAAAAAAAAAAAAGAAAGAAAAAGAAAAAGAAAACATTAGTCTTTGTTATTATTGTCCCTTTTGTCAGCTACAGCCTATGTGATCTAATAAAATCTTAAGAAGTCTGTGTTTATACACAGCTTCCCCAGCTGGCCATACCCCACCTGGCCACTCATCTATCTCATACCACACCTTAGTCTATACCCACTGATCTCAAGACCAGAAAGTTTTTGTTTTTGTTGTTGTTCTTGCTGCTTGAGAATGAGTCTCACTCTGTCACCTAGGCTGGAGTGCAGTGGTGCAATGTCGGCTCACTGCAACCTTTACCTCCCAGGTTCAAGAGATTCTCCTGCCTCAGCCTCCCGAGTAGCTGGGATTACAGGTGCACACCACCATGCCAGCTATTTTTTTTTTTTTTTTTTTTTTGCATTTTCAATAGAGATGGGGTTTCACCATGTTGGCCGGACTGGTTTCGAACTCCTGACCTCAAGTGATCCACCTGCCTCAGCTTCCCAAAGTGCTGGGATTACAAGCGTGAGCCACTGCACCCGACCTATACCCACTGATCTCAAGTTCAGTCTTTTTGTGAGCCCTCCCATTCCCTGTTCATTTTCAAACAAATGGATCATCACAGATTCTGACACTCTCAAAGTCTGAAATTTTAAAACTTGACACTAATTTCTAAAAGGTGAAATCTGATTTGGTTTATGGAATGACAAAAAAAAAAAAAACAACCCGTGAAACTTTCTTAAGCACCTTCTTCACATGCCTAAATACATAGTGTCTTGAGAAATGGGCCCTTCTCTTATGTAAAGACCAATAACTTCTCAGAGTCTTTAATATCTTCAGAGTCTTAGCCAAAAACAAACCAAAAATAAAAAACAATTGGCTTCACATATGTGGCATTTCATGGTGTGCTGAAGGGATCTCCAAGTCCAGTCCCAGGTTTGATGATTCACTAGGATAACTCAACAGGACAACATACAGTCATATTCACAGCTATGACTTATTACAGTGAAAAGATACAAAGCAAACTCAACAATGGAAAAAGGTGCGTGGGGTGAAGTCTGGATAAAACTGGGTGGGAGTTCCCACGGGTCTTCTGCAAGAGGAGTCACAATGGACACACAAGTTGTGACAATGCATCTGAAATGTTACCAACCGGACCGTTCATTAGAGACCGTTCAGTGCCCAGAGTTTCTAATAGGGACAAGTCATATAGGTACCCCTTCCCTGGCATGTACCCAAATTCCAGACTCCCAGAAGAAAAGCAGGTGCTCGGCATAAACCATATTGCTTGCACAGTTTAGGCACAGTGAGCTACTCGATCATTTAGATTTGTGGGAATCCGCCTGAAATCCAAGTTCCCTAATGCCAGCCAAAGGCCAACTTGCAAGCAGGCCTTTCTACGGACTTTCACACCCACTATGTTAATTCTTTTCTGCACACATAAGAATAAAAAGCCAAATATCTAATTAATTGATAACTGTCCATTGACCACTAAATCCTTAAAGCCCATCAATGTACTAAAAACCTTAAAAAGACAGTGAACATAACTTAGCACTTCAAAATATATTCATTTAACACACTTGTACTATCTCAGCCTTCTGGGCTTTGGGCATTAAGGAAATAATAAGTCCCTTTAGTCCCAGCACTCTAAGAACTTTTGGAACAAAAGGGAAGATAAGATGAGGACATAAAGAATGATAACACACAGTGGTATGTGATGATGGCCATAAAAGAGGTAAAAGCCAAACACTAAACCAGTTAGAGGAGGGAAAGAAAACTTCCTGTCATGATGAACCAGGAAGATTTCAGGAAGAATTAGCATAGAGCTGCAGTTTTAAGAACAGCTAGGATTTCAGAGTTAGAAACAGGGTTAGGAAGAGCTCAACAAAAGGGATTAAAAGTCCGTAAAAAACATCCAATCTCCTTAATAACATGTACAACACTCTTCATGATCAGCCCACTACCTACTTCACTGGCCTCAGCTCCTGCCAGCCTTACCTTAAACATGAAACCATGCTCGCCATGCTATTTCCCAGCCTTTTGACCTTCTGATTCCTATTCACCCAGATCTCCTCTCAAATGCCACCTCTTCCAGGAAGCCCTACCTTGGCACTTGATCTCCTTTCCCTCTTACCACCCCACCTCCTTCCTCTGTGCTCACATCTGACTATGAACATCACACTGAGTGGTAATTACAGATATCTATTTTCCCCACTGGACCCTGAGCCTAAAACAATTTGGCACACAAACATAGAAAACACTCAGTGAGTATCTATCAAATAAATTAACTCTTGTCTCTAAATCTGATATTCTTCCCACTACAGCATGCTGCCCCTTTTAACAGCAAATGTTCACTGTTTAATAATAGTTTAAAGAGAATAGCAAGAGATTTTCTGTAAAGATCAATCATACCATACTTAAGTATTAAACTAAGCTCACACCCTTGGTCACTGCATCTACAGGTAGTGATGCACACAAACACACCCTCAAGGACCTAACCATTTCCACACACAGTTCATCAGTTTTGGTGCTTTGGTCTCAAAAGAAAGAGACCAAACCAGAATCTATCAAAGGACTAGACTGAGACGTGACTAACACAGTGAAAGGGCTTGGGGATTGGCACATGAAAGAGTCCAGGTTCAAAGGTCTAGTATTCCAAAAGCCCAGTGTAGGATGTCTCCAAGAGTTTCCTGGGTTTCTGCGGCCCAGGCTGGAGTTCAGCAGCACAATCATGGCTCACTGCACCCTTGATATCCCAGGCTCAAGTGATCCTCCCACCTCAGCCTCCTGAGTAGCTGGGACTATAGGTGTGCATCAACATGCCCTGCTAATTTTTTTCTATTTTTTTTGTAGAGATGGGGTCTTGCTATGTTGCTCAGGCTGCTCTCAAACTCCAGGGTTCAAGCAATCCTCCCACCTCAGCCTCCCAAACTGCTGAGATTACAGGAATGAGCCACTATGCCTGGCCCCCAGGAATTTAAAAGGTACAACTTACTCCCTATGCACTGAATGTCAGCCCAAGACTTGCTTTTAGTTCCTGGATGCTCAGAGAGTGGACCTGGAAAAGTATGCCAGAGAAGGGAAAAAACAAACACATCCACTCCCTCCTCACTTCCTCACACACCAAGCAAATACTTGTGCTCAGTTCCACAGTAGGGTCACATCTGTCCCCTGCAGAATCTGACCGTTAGAGCCACGTCTCCTCCACACCCTTGGCTCCTGGCCACACATTATTAATAGTTTAAGTGGAGATGCAGGTGATTGTCTTCACATTGAGGCACCTCTAGTAACCAAGGCTAATCTCTCCAGTGGCTTTCCCCAAGGAACCCAGGTAATGTCGGGTTTTCCCTCTGGCATAGATAAAGCAGACAACTATCCGGAAAACATAAACACAGGCCTAGAAACACAGAAACACACATCTGTGTGTACCTGGGTCTGATCCTGACTGCTTAGGGAGAAGGGCCACCTAGCTTCTTGCCATTTCCCATAGATGATAGTTTTGCAGTCCGAGCCTCTCTGCCCCTCCCTCTAAGAAACTCAACAGCTGCTAACCACAATAGTGCATGCTAAGCACAAGAAATTCTACAAGGCACTAACCAAATTCAGCATGCATTAGGTATCAACTATCCCTAGAATCTTAAATCTGGAAATACAAAAAGGGGCCTTAAACTTTTTTTTTTTCTGGAGTCAAGCTTCAATCATTTTGCCAGAAACACACCTGGTCCTTTATTGAAAAGCGGTAAATATGCTTAACTCAAGGTAAGACATATTTATATTTTTGGAACAATTTGGCTCCAATGTGATCCAGTCCATAAATTAGCATATGGAGTCACCATTTTCCAACACATTCTGTACTTTCCTATAGAAGTCTTGAACAGCAGCACCATCTCTACAAGTACCATTACCTTTTACCAAAAAAGCTTTAATATATGTTATCTCCTCTGTACACACAAGTGCAAACAAGTATGCCAATCAACCCCAAACCCATCTTTCATACTGTGAGCAGTGTTATTATCCTAAAGAGAAATTTCATTATCTCACTCACAATATTGAGAAACTTCAAAGATGAAGGGCAGCCTCCAAGATAAAGGGTAAGATTGTAGCCTCATTTCACCTTTGGTCTTTGGTGAAACTCCACTACATTAGCAGCGCCACCAACCATAATTTACCTGTCCTGTGTGCTGTGTGCCAACTCAGTAGTCTCTTCCTCGTTCCTTTTTTTTTTTTTTTTTTTCCAGATGGAGTCTTGCACTGTCACTGGAGTGCAATGACGCGATCTCGGCTCACTGCAAACTCCACCTCCCGGGTTCAAGCAATACTCCTGCCTCAGCCTCCAGAGTAGCTGGGATTACAGGCACCCACCACCATGCCCAGCTAAGTTTTTGTATTTTTAGTAGAGATGGGGTTTTACTATGTTGGCCAGGCTGGTCTTGAACTCATGACCTTGTGATCCGCCCACCACGGGCTCCCAAAGTGCTGGGATTACAGGCATGAGCCAATGCACCGGGCCCTCAGTCTCTTCTTAACCTAGCAAACTCCTACTCAGCCATAGGTCTAGCTTATCTGTCACCTTCCTACTTTCCCTGGCAGTTGCTCTCTCAGCAATCTCACAATAAGCTGTATGCATTTCTACTAGAACACTTACCACACTGTACTGTAAGTACTACTTCACCATTGTCATCTTCAATAGCCAATAAGAAGGGAAGGAAAGAGAGGAAAGAAAGAGAAGGGAAGAGAAAGGAAAGGAAGAAAAGGAAAAGGAATAGAACTGACATTTATTGAATAGTGACTCTATGCAAGACACAAAGTCAGAGGCTTTAATATATTCATTACCCTATCTTGTGAGAAAATGAATGCCATTTTTTCAGAAAAGGAAGTTGAGACTCCTACCCCAAAGAAACTCAAAAGCTGCTAACCACAGTTAAATTAGTTGCTCTGTAATACAACTAGTAAGTGGATTCATGTTTAAATTCAAGCTCATGTGATTCCAAAGCCAAGTTTATTTCCACTACAAAGTGGCCTCTATGGGAAACATGGACACTAGCTGTAAACATCTTCTTAACCATGACCCCTCTCCCATCACCTTCTTGGCCACTATGCTTCATAACTCTGGCTTCTGACCTTCCACCTATGATTGCACCTCAAAATCATCTGCTATAACCATCAGATGGCAAGGTGTTGCTAGGAATCTGGCAAGAACACAGTGAATACATTTGCAGAAAGGTAGTATGATACTATTTCAAAAAGGTTCAAGAATGCATATTATAAAACTGTAAAAATGTGTCATATCTAAGTGGTCCTGCTAGGACAACTGATATAAAAATTCTTTATCTTTATAAAATCCTCATATCATGTACAACATGAAGATCAACTTCATTTCTACTCAAGTTCTTCAGTATATTCCCTCTCACTTATCAAGTTGTGATGCCCCAAAATAATCTGTAATTAGGGTCTTCTTGCCAGTTCTCCATAGTACTTCAGTTGCTCTAGTCCTGGGTTGTGCTGCTTCATAACTGCAGGAATAAGTGACTGACTCCTTAGGCCATGGAGCACTGGGAGAACCCAGTTGTTTTGCCTGGAAGATTATGTCAAGCCCATCATTACATCTCTATGGTAACAGAAATATCCTAGGTTTTCTGGAACAGTCCTAGTTTTGAATATTTATAATCTGTTTCAAGACTAGTGACAAACATATGTCTTAACACAGGATTCAGTAAGCATGAATATAACATCTTTCCTTTACAGAACTCCCCCAAAAGAGGCAATACTGGGTTGTGAAAAGAGTACAGGTTTTCCAGTCAAAGTAACCTGGGATCAATTGTTTGTTTGGCTATTTATCACCTCTGTGACCTTGGGCAAAGGACTTCTCTGTGCTTCCATTCCCTCATCAGTAAAGTGGATAATTATCACCTACTTTAGAGAGTAGTCCTGTCAATTAGAGGAACAAGGACATAGCAAAGGGACTGACACAGAGTATGCACTAGATAGATAATAGACACTCTGTTTATTATGTTGTTGTTATTTGTAGCATCCCTAAAAGGAATGGAAAAGAAAGATACCATTTTTGCTTTTCTAAGTAAAGGACTATAAATTATGTGATTTACCTGTATTCAACTTCCTAAACACAACACTTCAGTTACTACATTCCAGGTAGTGTTGATTCTTAAATAGTATACTAAGTTGCTGACTCATCACTTTGTAGTCTGGTGTCACCCCCTAATATTTCCTGAAATAGTTAAACTTTATTAATTATTACTCTCTCTGTGTAACAAAATTTTCTAAATTTTTGCAACAAGCCCATTTTCAAGGGTTATCCTATGTAGTCAAAACACTATCCCAAGCTATGTACCCTCATTCTGCATCTAGAACTCAGTTTGCAGCTCCGTACGTAATTTCATGAACAGTAGAGCAGAATACAAGTAGGGTACAGATAGCGTACAATCATATCAGATTATCTTCCAATGATCCAAGGCATGGGCTCTGGAGTCAAACTGCCTGGATTCAAATCTCTGTTGTTGTTCTTATTGGCTGTGTCACTTTGGGCAACTTATTTAACTTATATGGGCCTCAATTTCCTCATCATAAAATAGAAACAATCATAGTACCAAAAATAGTATCAATAATAGATTATTGTGAGGATTAAATAAATTGATGTAGGTATAGTGCTTGGAATACTGCCTGGTACATAGTAAGTGCTCAATAAATGTCAGACATCCTCATCATTCACTTGCTTCAGACTGAAAAACAGTCTGAAGCAATTAGACGTGATATAGTATGTTACATTAGCAACCAAAAATACCAGATCAGGTAAAATACCTTTAAAATAACTGAATAAAATGAATCCTACATAACCAGTTACTATCTCTAGATGCCATAACAGCAGTAGATCTATCGTATTTGCAGATTGAATGCCGGTGGCTCCAACTATTCATAACTTACCTTGAAGACGTCACGTAGAAATTGTGGCTAAATCAATAGTAGCACCAGAAAGGAATGAAGTCATGAGTCCCTGGCTGGTAAGTCTTTGGTCAACCACTCAGCACAGCATCTCAATCTGTTTTTGCTGGTTTTCATTAAATATAGGACCTCATTTAATCCTCTAAACAATCTTGTCAAACAAATCCGATCATTCTCATTTTATAGATACATGGAGGCAATTACATGCTATGACAATAGTTGCAGTCTTGTGGATAGCAAAGGTCTCAGGATGGAAAACCCTGAACGTGTCCCAAAATGGCATAACTGAAACAACCCTAGACTACAACTAAAAGAAAAAGGGCCGAGTGTGGTGGCTCGTGCCTGTAACCCCAGTGTTTTGGGTGGCCAAGGTGGGAAGACTGCTTGAGCCCAGGAGTTCAAGGCCAGCCTAAGCAACACAGTGAGATCCCATCTCTACAAAAAAAAAAAAAAAAACTGAAAACCCAAACCTTTTACTTATAAAACTCAAATGACTAGTCTAAAACCAACAGTGGTAAAGAATCTGCCCTAAGAAATCTAACACAATACAGCTCAGCCTTCCTCCCAACACAGATCACTGGCAAAGGGAATGGGAATTGTCAGGCAATAGATTTGACTGAGCAACTTAGCTTGCCTGTGGGATCCAGCTCATGCCCTCAGCCTCAAAGCCCTGTGTTTTAATCAAGTGACTCAGCCAGAGGCAGGAGAGTCCAGGCGCCTGTGGCCGGGAGGGATGGCAGCACAAAACACATCTGTCTAATCAGAAGCTAGTGGTGCTGGCATCCATTCTGTCAAGACTTACAGTAAAACAATGCTTCTGCAAGGGAAAAAACAGAAACTTATATTCACTCAGAAATCAACTGATACCTTTCTTTCCCCCTCTAACTCAGAAGGCAAATATGTGGAATTGTTTGCTACGTCTTATATCTACCTACCCCAAATATTTCTTGATGCATTTATAGAAAGAGGACAACTTATCTTTGAATAATAAACCAAATCTATGCTAGTAGCTACAAAGTGTTTAGAAAGTATAAGATTAGGAAATGCTCTTATTTTGGCCTTCTTTTATCTCAATCATCAATACAAGGGATAACACATAGGAAAGTGTTTTTGTAGGTTGCAGGTAGTTCACATAGGTGAAGAAGTCACTGCAGTAATCTGAGGACACTGCACCACATTTCAGCAGAGTGATTCATTCATTCTTTTATTTGTTCATTTATTAATTAATTTAAAATACTTATACTAAGTTCCCATTGAGTTCCAGGAACAGTGCCAGGCTATGTGGATACATAAATAAACCACAAAGTCTGAGCCCTCAGGGGCTCAATCTTTTCCCAAATTGTTCTTTTCATCTCCATCCTATTCCAATCACAGCTGCACGTGTCTTTGCTCCCTTTTTCCTTCTCTTTCTCCCCCTCTCCACTTCTGAGCCACTTAAGAGTGAGGTCATGTGCTTCTCCCACATTCTGCAAAAGTCCTAGCACAGGTCCAAGTGCCCAAATGGGCACTAGGCAAAAATACTGTATGTAGTGACTTTAGAGGCAAATACTTAGTGAAACACATGGCTTTATTACCATTTTTTTAAACCTGCTTTCATTATACTGTATTTCTGTCAACCTACCTTCCCAAAATTCCCTTAAAGCAGTTCTCCTAACAATCTCAAGAGGTTATAGATTAATAATAAAAAATAAATGAGCAGAAACCACGCTCCTCTCAATGATCTGTGGATCATGTGTTCTGCATGAAGGCAGTCAATAGAGGAGACCCTTAGAAAATCAGGAGGAGGCGTCAAAAGCTTGAAGCAACAGAAAGTGGAAACATTTTCTGATATCTGATTCATCTGGATGTGGAAATTCTCTACCAGGCTTCAACTTGGGAAACCATGAATAGAAAATAACCCAGAATCAGATTTTTAAGACTAGAAGGACCCTCATCTGGTCCAATTCTCTAACTTTATAAGGAAACCAAGGCTCAGGGAGAAAGTGTGACTAAACCCGGATTGCACCGATTGTCTTTGACAGATGCAGAAGTTGAAACCAAGCTACCTGCCTCCCAGTGCAGGGCCCATTGTCTCCTCAGAGCGGCCAGGAGCATGGCATATGCCTGACAGCAGTCCTTGAGGCAATGGCTACTGGCACTCACATGCCCCCATGGGTACACTGCCCTTCCAGTGGCTCTCATTGCTTCCTCCTAGCAAGCCTCTGCCTTGCTTAGGGCAAGTCGAGACAGCTCCCAGGAGCTCTGAGACTCCCTGTGTAACTGAACAATTCCCTTGAGTGGCAAGCCTGCTTTCATTCTACAAAATGGGACTATCTTCTGTCCTCTTCTGTTCAGGATTGTGATGAAGATCAATGAGATACTAGCCACCAAGGAAACCTACATTCTTTGAAGAAAACTTGAGTCCCAATAGAGCATTTACATCATGATTAAGTCCTACTAATACCAAGAGTTGGATTCCAGGATTTTCTAAAGACTGATAATGTTTTATTGCCTCTATGTTTAAACATTTTTAAAATATTAATAGCATACACACATGCATGCAATCCAAGTAACAAACAATAACACCTGACACTTGATCCTTATAGTGACTCTGGTAAGTGAGGATAGAATTTGTTAATTATCATCAATTTATAAAAGAGGAAACCAGCTCAGAGAAGCCACCTGTCTTGCCCAAGGTCACATAGGTAATAAAATGCAATGCTGGGGCAACGACTTTCTCTAGGTCCCTCCTGAATTTTCTGCAAATTACTGTGCAAATTAGTTTTTTAATTTTCTGCTCAAATTTTGCACATCAGCAACACTAAAGAGCTACATTTTCTGTTATATTTGAGATGTTTAGCAAGAGTACAGCTTGACCCTGCATTTTCAATAGCAGCCCCATGGCCCAGCACTCATCTCTCCCAGAAGATAAATACAGGGAAATTATGAGGGGTGAACTTCAGGGCTCACAAACAAGATTAACCTTCATGATGCTTTTAATTATTCATGATTTTTTCTCTACATTCTTTCAAAAACAATCTGAGATGGCTCTTAGCTCTGACAATAATTCAGTCAAAAGGGCTGTATTTACTTGTGTGTGTGTTTTTAAAATTTATTAATATAGATGCAAAGAAAAAGATTTGGAAGGCTATATCCCAAGTTTTGCTTTAATTATTTGAGTATAGATGTATTGACATTATTATTATTATTATTATTATTATTATTATTTGAGATGGAGTCTTGCTGTGTCACCCAGGCTGGAGTACAGTGGCGTGATCTCAGCTCACTGCAACCTCCGCCTCCCGGGTTCAAGAGATTCTCCTGCCGCAGCCTCCTGAGCAGCTGGGACTACAGGCGCATGCCACCACGCCCAGCTAAGTTTTGTATTTTTAGTAGAGATGGGGTTTCACTATATTGGCCAGGCTGGTCTCGAACTCCTGACCTTGTGATCCACCTGCCTCGGCCTCCCAAAGTGCTGGGATTACAGGCATTAGCCACCGCACCCGGCCTGATATTATTATTAATGTTAATCTGGATCTTATATTTTTTTCTGCAATGAATATGTTTCATTTTGGTAATAAGAAAATAAAGGATATTTTTATTTTTAAAACATTCTTCATTCTGAAAAATGGGAAAAAA